>NW_027100617.1:0-36336 GCF_031753505.1 Anomalospiza imberbis | reverse complement strand
ATTCACCCCAAAAAAACCCCGAAATCCCGAGGATCGACCCCAAAAAAAACCCCAAATCCCGGAGAATCAGCCCAAAAAAATCCCTAAATCCCGGAGAATCAGCCCAAAAAAATCCCTAAATCCGGAGAATCAGCCCAAAAACCCCCAAAATCCCGGAAATTCACCCCAAAAAAACCCCAAAATCCCCGAGGATCAACCCAAAATCCCAGAAAATCACCCCAAAAAATTCCCTATATCCCGGAAATTCACCCCAAAAAAACCCCGAAATCCCCGAGGATCAACCCCAAATCCCAAAATCCCGGAGAATCACCCCAAAAAATTCCCTAAATCCCCGAGGATCAACCCAAAATCCCCAAAATCCCGGAAATTCACCCCAAAAAATCCCCAAAATCCCGGAAATTCACCCCAAAAAATTCCCTATATCCCCGAGGATCAACCCAAAATCCCGGAGAATCAGCCCCAAAAAAACCCCAAAATCACGGAAAATCAACCCAAATCCCCAAAATCCCGGAGAATCACCCCAAAAAACCCCAAAATCCCGGAGAATCAGCCCAAAAAAACCCAAAATCAAGGAAAATCAACCCAAAAACCCCAAAATCCCGGAGAATCAGCCCAAAAAAAACCCCAAAATCAAGGAAAATCAACCCAAAATCCCCAAAATCCCCGAGGATCAACCCAAAATCCCCGGAAAATCACCCCAAAAAATTCCCCTGAAAAATCACCGCGAAAACCCCGAAACTCCACCCCAAAAAAACCCCAAAATCAAGGAAAATCAACCCAAAAAAACCCCAAAATCCCGGAGAATCAGCCCAAAAAACCCCAAAATCCCGGAGAATCACCCCCAAAATCCCCAAAATCCCGGAGAATCAACCCAAAAAATTCCCTAAATCCTGGAAAATCACCCCAAAAATTCCCTAAATCCCGGAAAATCAACCCAAAAAATTCCCTAAGTCCCGGAAAATCAACCCAAAAAATTCCCTAAGTCCCGGAAAATCAGCCCAAAAAATTCCCTAAATCCCAGAGAATCACCCAAAAACCCCAAAATCCCCAAAGATCGCCCCAAAATCCCCAAAATCCCAGAGAATCACCCAAAAACCCCCAAAATCCCCGAGGATCAGCCCAAAATCCCGGAGAATCAGCCAAAAAAATTCCCTAAATCCTGGAGAATCAAACCA
Organism: Anomalospiza imberbis; assembly: GCF_031753505.1. Taxonomy (NCBI): domain Eukaryota; kingdom Metazoa; phylum Chordata; class Aves; order Passeriformes; family Viduidae; genus Anomalospiza; species Anomalospiza imberbis. The sequence continues at coordinate 35,161 of NW_027100617.1, read as the reverse complement.
AAAAACCCCAAAATCCCCGAGGATCACCCCAAAAAATTGCCTAAATCCCGGAAAATCAACCCAAAATCCCAAAAATCCCGAAGAATCACCCCAAAAAAACCCCGAAATCCGGAAAATCACCCCAAAAAATTCTCTAAATCCCGGAGAATCACCCCAAAAAACCCCAAAATCCTGGAGAATCAACCCAAAAAACCCCCAAATCCCCGGAAAATCACCCCCAAAAAATCCCCCTGAAAAATCACCCCGAAAATCCATCCCAAAAATTCCCTAAATCCCAGAAAATCACCCAAAAAAAACCCCAAAATCCCGGAAATTCACCCCAAAAAAACCCCAAAATCTTTGAAGATCGCCCCAAAAAACCCCAAAATCACCCAAAAACTGAACCTAAAAATCCCCAAATCCTGGGAATTCACCCCAAAAACGGAACCTAAAAATCCCCAAATCCCCAAAATTCACCCCAAAAACGGAACCTAAAAATCCCCAAATCCCCAAAATTCACCCCAAAAACTGAACCTAAAAATCCCCAAATCCCCAAAATTCACCCCAAAAACGGAACCTAAAAATCCCCAAATCCCCAAAATTCACCCCAAAAACTGCAGCTAAAAATCCCCAAATCCCCAAAATTCACCCCAAAAACGGAACCTAAAAATCCCCAAATCCCCAAAATTCACCCCAAAAACGGAACCTAAAAATCCCCAAATCCTGGGAATTCACCCCAAAAACTGAACCTAAAAATCCCCAAATCCCCAAAATTCACCCCAAAAACGGAACCTAAAAATCCCCAAATCCTGGGAATTCACCCCAAAAACGGAACCTAAAAATCCCCAAATCCTGGGAATTCACCCCAAAAACGGAACCTAAAAATCCCCAAATCCCCAAAATTCACCCCAAAAACGGAACCTAAAAATCCCCAAATCCTGGGAATTCACCCCAAAAACTGAACCTAAAAATCCCCAAATCCCCAAAATTCACCCCAAAAACGGAACCTAAAAATCCCCAAATCCCCAAAATTCACCCCAAAAACGGAACCCAAAAATCCCTAAATCCCCAAAATTCACCCCAAAAACGGAACCTCAAAATCACCGAATCCCCAAAATTCACCCCAAAAACGGAACCTAAAAATCCCCAAATCCCCAAAATTCACCCCAAAAACGGAACCCAAAAATCCCCAAATCCCCAAAATTCACCCCAAAAACGGAACCTAAAAATCCCCAAATCCCCAAAATTCACCCCAAAAACTGAACCTAAAAATCCCCAAATCCCCAAAATTCACCCCAAAAACGGAACCTAAAAATCCCCAAATCCCCAAAATTCACCCCAAAAACGGAACCTAAAAATCCCCCAAATCCCCAAAATTCACCCCAAAAACTGAACCTAAAAATCCCCAAATCCCAAAATTCACCCCAAAAACGGAACCTAAAAATCCCCAAATCCCCAAAATTCACCCCAAAAACGGAACCTAAAAATCCCCAAATCCCCAAAATTCACCCCAAAAACTGAACCTGAAAATCCCCAAATCCCCAAAATTCACCCCAAAAACTGAACCTGAAAATCCCCAAATCCCCAAAATTCACCCCAAAAACTGAACCTGAAAATCCCCAAATCCCCAAAATTCACCCCAAAAACGGAACCTAAAAATCCCCAAATCCCCAAAATTCACCCCAAAAACGGAACCTAAAAATCCCCAAATCCCCAAAATTCACCCCAAAAAACGGAACCTAAAAATCCCCAAATCCCCAAAATTCACCCCAAAAACTGAACCTAAAAATCCCCAAATCCCCAAAATTCACCCCAAAAACGGAACCTAAAAATCCCCAAATCCCCAAAATTCACCCCAAAAACGGAACCTAAAAATCCCCAAATCCCGGGAATTCACCCCAAAAAACTGAACCTAAAAATCCCCAAATCCCCAAAATTCACCCCAAAAACGGAACCTAAAAATCCCCAAATCCCCAAAATTCACCCCAAAAACGGAACCTAAAAATCCCCAAATCCCCAAAATTCACCCCAAAAACTGAACCTAAAAATCCCCAAATCCCCAAAATTCACCCCAAAAACTGAACCTAAAAATCCCCAAAATTCACCCCAAAAACGGAACCTAAAAATCCCCAAATCCCCAAAATTCACCCCAAAAACGGAACCTAAAAATCCCCAAATCCCAAAATTCACCCCAAAAACGGAACCTAAAAATCCCCAAATCCCCAAAATTCACCCCAAAAACGGAACCTAAAAATCCCCAAATCCCCAAAATTCACCCCAAAAACGGAACCTAAAAATCCCCAAATCCCCAAAATTCACCCCAAAAACGGAACCTAAAAATCCCCAAATCCCCAAAATTCACCCCAAAAACTGAACCTGAAAATCCCCAAATCCCCAAAATTCACCTCAAAAACGGAACCTAAAAATCCCCAAATCCCCAAAATTCACCCCAAAAACTGTCCCCAAATCCCCAGAATTCACCCCAAAAACGGAACCTAAAAATCCCCAAATCCCCAGAATTCACCCCAAAAACGGAACCTAAAAATCCCCAAATCCCCAAAATTCACCCCAAAAACGGAACCTAAAAATCCCCAAATCCCCAAAATTCACCCCAAAAACGGAACCTAAAAATCCCCAAATCCCCAAAATTCACCCCAAAAACGGAACCTAAAAATCCCCAAATCCCCAAAATTCACCCCAAAAACGGAACCTAAAAATCCCCCAATTCCCCAAAATTCACCCCAAAAAAATGAACCTAAAAATCCCCAAATCCCCAAAATTCACCCCAAAAACTGAACCTAAAAATCCCCAAATCCCCAAAAATTCACCCCAAAAACGGAACCTAAAAATCCCCAAATCCCCAAAATTCAACCCCAAAAACGGAACCTAAAAATCCCCAAATCCCCAAAATTCACCCCAAAAACGGAACCTAAAAATCCCCAAATCCCCAAAATTCACCCCCAAAAACGGAACCTAAAAATCCCCAAATCCCCAAAATTCACCCCAAAAACGGAACCTAAAAATCCCCAAATCCCTGGGAATTCACCCCAAAAAACGGAACCTAAAAATCCCCAAATCCCCAAAATTCACACCCCAAAAACGGAACCTAAAAATCCCCAAATCCCCAAAATTCACCCCCAAAAACTGAACCTAAAAATCCCCAAATCCTGGGAATTCACCCCCAAAAACGGAACCTAAAAATCCCCAAAATCCCCAAAATTCACCCCAAAAACGGAACCTAAAAATCCCCAAATCCCCAAAATTCACCCCCAAAAACAGAACCTAAAAATCCCCAAATCCCCAAAAATTCACCCCCAAAAACGGAACCTAAAAATCCCCAAATCCCCAAAATTCACCCCAAAAACTGAACCTAAAAATCCCCAAAATCCCCAAAATTCACCCCCAAAAACTGAACCTAAAAATCCCCAAATCCCCAAAATTCACCCCAAAAACGGAACCTAAAAATCCCCAAATCCCCAAAATTCACCCCAAAAACGGAACCTAAAAATCCCCAAATCCCCAAAATTCACCCCCAAAAACTGAACCTAAAAATCCCCAAATCCCCAAAATTCACCCCAAAAACTGAACCTAAAAATCCCCAAATCCCCAAATTCACCCCAAAAACGGAACCTAAAAATCCCCAAATCCCCAAAATTCACCCCCAAAAACTGAACCTAAAAATCCCCAAATCCTGGGAATTCACCCCCAAAAACGGAACCTCAAAATCCACAAATCCCCAAAATTCACCCCAAAAACGGAACCGAAAAATCCCCAAATCCCCAAAATTCACCCCAAAAACGGAACCTAAAAATCCCCAAATCCTGGGAATTCACCCCAAAAAACGGAACCTAAAAATCCCCAAATCCCCAAAATTCACCCCAAAAACGGAACCTAAAAATCCCCAAATCCCCAAAATTCACCCCAAAAACGGGAACCTAAAAATCCCCACAAATCCCCAAAATTCACCCCAAAAACGGAACCTAAAAATCCCCAAATCCCCAAAATTCACCCCAAAAACGGAACCTAAAAATCCCCAAATCCTGGGAATTCACCCCAAAAACGGAACCTAAAAATCCCCAAATCCCCAAAATTCACCCCAAAAACGGAACCTAAAAATCCCCCAAATCCCCAAAATTCACCCCAAAAACGGAACCTAAAAAATCCCCCCAATCCCCAAAATTCACCCCCAAAACGGAACCTAAAAATCCCCAAATCCTGGGAATTCACCCCAAAAACGGAACCTAAAAATCCCCAAATCCTGGGAATTCACCCCAAAAACGGAACCTAAAAATCCCCAAATCCCCAAAATTCACCCCAAAAACGGAACCTAAAAATCCCCAAATCCCCAAAATTCACCCCCAAAAACTGAACCTAAAAATCCCCAAATCCCCCAAAATTCACCCCCAAAAACGGAACCTAAAAATCCCCAAATCCCCAAAATTCACCCCCAAAAATGGAACCTTAAATTCCCCAAATCCCCAAAATTCACCCCAAAAACTGAACCTAAAAATCCCCAAATCCCCCAAAATTCACCCCAAAAAACTGAACCTAAAAATCCCCAAATCCCCAAAATTCACCCCAAAAACGGAACCTAAAAATCCCCAAAATTCACCCCAAAAACGGAACCTAAAAATCCCCAAATCCTGGGAATTCACCCCAAAAACGGAACCTAAAAATCCCCAAATCCCCAAAATTCACCCCAAAAACGGAACCTGAAAATCCCCAAATCCCCAAAATTCACCCCCAAAAACGGAACCTAAAAATCCCCAAATCCCCCAAAATTCACCCCAAAAACGGAACCTAAAAATCCCCAAATCCCCAAAATTCACCCCAAAAACGGAACCTAAAAAATCCCCAAATCCCCAAAATTCACCCCAAAAACGGAACCTAAAAATCCCCAAATCCCCAAAATTCACCCCAAAAACGGAACCTAAAAATCCCCAAATCCCCAAAATTCACCCCAAAAACGGAACCTAAAAATCCCCAAATCCCCAAAATTCACCCCAAAAACTGAACCTAAAAATCCCCAAATCCCCAAAATTCACCCCCAAAAAACTGAACCTAAAAATCCCCCAAATCCCCAAAATTCACCCCAAAAACGGAACCTAAAAATCCCCAAATCCCCAAAATTCACCCCAAAAACGGAACCTAAAAATCCCCAAATCCTGGGAATTCACCCCAAAAACGGAACCTAAAAATCCCCAAATCCCCAAAATTCACCCCAAAAACTGAACCTAAAAATCCCCAAATCCCCAAAATTCACCCCAAAAACGGAACCTAAAAATCCCCAAATCCCCAAAATTCACCCCGAAAACGGAACCTAAAAATCCCCAAATCCCCAAAATTCACCCCGAAAACGGAACCTAAAAATCCCCAAATCCCCAAAATTCACCCCAAAAACGGAACCTAAAAATCCCCAAATCCCCAAAATTCACCCCAAAAACGGAACCTAAAAATCCCCAAATCCCCAAAATTCACCCCAAAAACGGAACCTAAAAATCCCCAAATCCCCAAAATTCACCCCAAAAACTGAAACCTAAAAATCCCCAAATCCCCAAAATTCACCCCAAAAACGGAACCTAAAAATCCCCAAATCCCCAAAATTCACCCCAAAAACGGAACCTAAAAATCCCCAAATCCCCAAAATTCACCCCAAAAACGGAACCTAAAAATCCCCAAATCCCCAAAATTCACCCCAAAAACGGAACCTAAAAATCCCCAAATCCCCAAAATTCACCCCCAAAAACGGAACCTGAAAATCCCCAAATCCCCAAAATTCACCCCAAAAACTGAACCTAAAAATCCCCAAATCCCCAAAATTCACCCCAAAAACGGAACCTAAAAAATCCCCAAATCCCAAAATTCACCCCAAAAACTGAACCTAAAAATCCCCCAAATCCTGGGAATTCACCCCAAAAATGGAACCTAAAAATCCCCAAATCCCCAAAATTCACCCCAAAAACTGAACCTAAAAATCCCCAAATCCTGGGAATTCACCCCAAAAAACGGAACCTAAAAATCCCCAAATCCCCAAAATTCACCCCTCAAAAACGGAACCTAAAAATCCCCAAATCCCCGAAATTCACCCCCCAAAAACGGAACCTGAAAATCCCCAAATCCCCAAAATTCACCCCAAAAACGGAACCTAAAAATCCCCAAATCCCCAAAATTCACCCCAAAAACGGAACCTAAAAATCCCCAAATCCCCAAAATTCACCCCAAAAACGGAACCTAAAAATCCCCCAAATCCCCAAAATTCACACCCAAAAACGGAACCTAAAAATCCCCAAATCCCCAAAATTCACCCCAAAAACGGAACCTAAAAATCCCCAAATCCCCCAAAATTCACACCCAAAAACGGAACCTAAAAATCCCCAAATCCCCAAAATTCACCCCCAAAAACGGAACCTAAAAATCCCCAAATCCCCAAAATTCACCCCAAAAACGGAACCTAAAAATCCCCAAATCCCCAAAATTCACCCCAAAAACGGAACCTAAAAATCCCCAGATCCCCAAAATTCACCCCAAAAACGGAACCTAAAAATCCCCAAATCCCCAAAATTCACCCCAAAAACGGAACCTAAAAATCCCCAAATCCCCAAAATTCACCCCAAAAACGGAACCTAAAAATCCCCAAATCCCCAAAATTCACCCCAAAAACGGAACCTAAAAATCCCCAAATCCCCAAAATTCACCCCAAAAACGGAACCTCAAAATCCCCAAATCCCCAAAATTCACCCCCAAAAACTGAACCTAAAAATCCCCAAATCCTGGGAATTCACCCCAAAAACGGAACCTAAAAATCCCCAAATCCCCAAAATTCACCCCAAAAACTGAACCTGGTCCATACTGGTCCATACTGGTCCATACTGGTTTATACTGGTCTGTACTGGTTTACACTGGTTTATACTGGTCCATACTGGTCCATACTGGTTTTTACTGGTCCATTACTGGTCCATACTGGTCCATACTGGTTTATACTGGTTTATACTGGTCCATACTGGTCCATACTGGTCCATACTGGTCCGTACTGGTTTATACCGGTCCGTACTGGTCCGTACTGGTCCATACTGGTCCATACTGGTTTTTACTGGTCCATACTGGTCCATACTGGTCCGTACTGGTCCATACTGGTCCATACTGGTCCATACTGGTTTATACTGGTCCATACTGGTCCATACTGGTCCGTACTGGTCCGTACTGGTCCATACTGGTTTATACTGGTCCGTACTGGTCCATACCTGGTTTATACTGGTCCATACTGGTTTATACTGGTTTATACTGGTCCGTACTGGTCCATACTGGTCCATACTGGTCCATACTGGTTTATACTGGTCTGTACTGGTTTATACTGGTCCATACTTGTCCATACTGGCCCATACTGGTCCATACTGGTTTATACTGGTCCATACTGGTCCGTACTGGTCCATACTGGTCCATACTGGTCCGTACTGGTCCGTACTGGTCCATACTGGTCCGTACTGGTTTATACTGGTCCATACTGGTCCATACTGGTCCATACTGGTTCATACTGGTCCATACTGGTCCGTACTGGTTTATACTGGTCCATACTGGTCCATACTGGTCCATACTGGTCCATACTGGTCCATACTGGTTTATACTGGTCTATACTGGTTTATACTGGTCCCAGTCCCTGCGCAGGCGTGGTGGGCGGAGCCTCTCCGGGTATTTCCTGGCCGGACGCAGCATGAGCTGGGCCCCGGTGAGTGCTCAAACTGGTTCATACTGGTTCATACTGGTTTGTACTGGTTTATACTGGTTTGTACTGGTTTATACTGGTTCATACTGGTCTATACTGGTTCATACTGGTTTATACTGGTTCATACTGGTTTATACTGGTCTATACTGGTTTATACTGGTTTATACTGGTTTATACTGGTCTATACTGGTTTGGACTGGTTTATACTGGTCTATACTGGTTTATACTGGTTTGGTTTATACTGGTCCATACTGGTCCATACTGGTTCATACTGGTTTATACTGGTTTATACTGGTCTATACTGGTTTGGACTGGTTTATACTGGTTCATACTGGTTTGGAGTGGTCCATACTGGTTTGAGCTGGTTCATACTGGGGTCACTCCGGGGTCACTTCAGGCTCACCTGGGCTCACCTGGGCTCACCTGGAGCCACCCGGGGCCACCTTTGGGGTGACCTGGGCTCACCTGGGGTCACCTGGGGTCACCTGGGGTCACCTGGGGCCACCTGGGGTCACCTGGAGCCACCTTTGGGGTCACCTGGGCTCACCTGGAGTCACCTGGGCTCACCTTGGGTCACCTGGTCACCTTTGGGGTCACCTTTGGACTCACCTGTCCCTCACCTGTCCCTCACCTGGGCTCACCTGGGGCCACCTGAGATACCTGGGGATAACCCTGGGGTCATTTTGGGGTCACCTGGGGCCACCTTTGGGCTCACCTGGGCTCACCTTGGGAATCACCTGGGCTCACCTGGTCACATTTGGGGTCAGTTTGGGGTCATCTGGGGACACCTGGTAACCACTGGGCTCACCTGGGCTCACCTGGGCTCACCTGGAGTCACCTGGGATCACCTGGGGGCACCTGGAGTCACGTTCAGGGTTACCTGGGCTCACCTGGAGTCACCTTTGGGCTCACCTGGGGCCACCTGGAGTCACCTTTGGGCTCACCTGGGGCCACCTGGGATCACCTGTCTCACCTGGGCTCACCTGGAGTCACCTTTGGGCTCACCTGGGCTCACCTGGAGTCACCTTTGGGGTCACCTGTCTCACCTGGGCTCACCTGGGGTCACCTGGAGTCACGTTCAGTGTCACCTGGGCTCACCTGGGCTCACCTGGGCTCACCTGAGATACCTGGGGATCACCCTGGGGTCATTCTGGGGTCACCTGGGGTCACCTGACAAACCGGGGGGGGCAAATTTGGGCTCACCTGGGCTCACCTTGGGAGTCACCTGGGGCACCTGGGCTCACTTGGGATCACCTGTCCCTCACCTGGGGGCACCTGGGGGCACCTGGTCACCTTTGGGGTCACCTTCAAGGTCACCTGGACTCACCTGGGGTCACCTGGAGCCACCTTTGGGGCCACCTTTGGGGTCACCTGGACTCACCTGGAGTCACCTGGGGCCACCTGGAGTCACCTGGGGTCACCTGGGCTCACCTGGACTCACCTGGGCTCACCTTGGGAGTCACCTTTGGGGTCACCCAGGGTCACCTTTGGGGTCACCTGGTCCCACCTGGGCTCACCTGAGATACCTGGGGATCACCCTGGGGTCATTCTGGGGTCACCTGGGGTCACCTGACAAACCGGGGGGGGCAAATTTGGGCTCACCTGGGCTCACCTTTGGAGTCACCTGGGCTCACCTGGGGCCACCTGGGCACATTTGGGGTCACCTGTCTCACCTGGGCTCACCTTGGGAGTCACCTGGGGGCACCTGGGCTCACCTGGTCACATTTGGGGTCAGTTTGGGGTCACCTGGGCTCACCTTTGGGCTCACCTGGGGGCACCTGGGCTCACATGGTCACCTTTGGGGTCACCTGGCGTCACCTGGTCACATTTGGGCTCACCTGTCTCACCTGGGCTCCCCTGGGCTCACCTGGAGTCACCTTTGGGCTCACCTGGGCTCACCTGGGGACACCTGGTAACCACTGGGGTCACCTGTGTCACCTGGGCTCACCTTGGGAGTCACCTGGGGGCACCTGGGGTCACCTGGTCACCTTTGGGGTCAGTTTGGGGTCACCTGGGGACACCTGGTAACACTGGGGTCACCTGGCTCACCTGGAGCCACCTTTGGGCTCACCTGGGGCCACCTGGGGTCACCTGGGGTCACCTTTGGGCTCACCTGGGGCCACCTTTGGGCTCACGTGTCTCACCTGGGCTCACCTTGGGAGTCACCTGGGGTCACCTGGGGTCACCTGGGGTCACCTGGGGTCACCTGGTCACCTTTGGGGTCAGTTTGGGGTCATCTGGGGACACCTGGTAACCACTGGGCTCACCTGGGCTCACCTGGGGTCACCTGGGGTCACCTGGGATCACCTTTGGGCTCACCTGGGCTCACCTTTGGGGTCACCTGGGGTCACCTGGGGTCACCTGGTCACATTCGGGGTCAGTTTGGGGTCACCTGGGGACAACCAGTAGCCATTGGGGTCACCTGTCTCACCTGGGCTCACCTTTGGGCTCACCTGGGCTCACCTGGGCTCACCTTGGGAGTCACCTGGGGAGTCACCTGGGCTCACCTGGAGTCACCTTTGGGGTCACCTGTCTCACCTGGGCTCACCGGGGGTCACGTTCAGGGTCACCTGGGCTCAGCTGGAGTCACCTTTGGGCTCACCTGGGCTCACCTGTCTCACCTGGGATCACCTTGGGAGTCACCTGTCCCTCACCTGGGGTCACCTGGGGTCACCTGGTCACATCTGGGGTCACCTGGGCTCACCTGGTGGCACCTATGCTCCCCTGGGGGCACCTGGGGGCACCTGGGCTCACCTGGCATCACCTGGAGTCACCTTTGGGCTCACCTTTGGGCTCACCTGGGCTCACCTGGGCTCACCTGGGGCCACCTTTGGGGTCACCTGGGATCACCTGTCTCACCTGGGCTCACCTGGGCTCACCTGGAGTCACCTTTGGGGTCACCTGTCTCACCTGGGGTCACGTTCAGGGTCACCTGGGCTCACCTGGGCTCACCTGTATCACCTGGAGTCACCTTCGGGGTCACGCGGGGTCACCTGGGCTCACCTGGGGCCACCTGGGGATCACCTGGGGCCACCTGGGGATCACCCTGGGGTCATTCTGGGGTCACCTGGGGTCACCTGACAAACCGGGGGGGGGCAAATTTGGGCTCACCTGGGCTCACCTTTGGGGCCACCTGGGCTCAACTTTGGGCTCACCTTTGGGCTCACCTGTCCCTCACCTGGGGGCACCTGGAGGCACCTGGTCACCTTTGGGGTCACCTTCAGGGTCACCTTCAGGGTCACCTGGGCTCACCTTTGGGCTCACCTGTCCCTCACCTGGGGGCACCTGGTCACCTTTGGGGTCACCTTCAAGGTCACCTGGGGTCACCTGGGCTCACCTGGAGCCACCTTTGGGGCCAACTTTGGGGTCACCTGGACTCACCTGGGGTCACCTTTGGGGCCACCTGGGGCCACCTGGGCTCACCTGGGCTCACCTTGGGTCATCTGGTCACCTTTGGGGTCACCTTTGGACTCACCTGTCCCTCACCTGGGGTCACCTGGGCTCACCTGGAGCCACTTGGGCCCACCTGGGCTCACCTGAGATACCTGGGGGCACCTGGGGTCACCTTTGGGCTCACCTGTCTCACCTGGGGTCACCTGGGCTCACCTGTCCCTCACCTGGAGCCACCTTTGGGGCCACCTTTGGGCTCACCTGGGGTCACCTGGGGCCACCTGGGGTCACCTCGTCACCTTTGGGGTCACCTTTGGACTCACCTGTCCCTCACCTGGGGTCACCTGGGCTCACCTGGAGCCACCTGGAGCCACCTTTGGGGCCACCTTTGGGCTCACCTGGGCTCACCTGGTCCCACCTGGGCTCACCTGGGCTCACCTGGGGCCACCTGGGGATCACCCTGGGGTCATTCTGGGGTCACCTGGGGTCACCTGACAAACCGGGGGGGGGGGGGGGGGCAAATTTGGGCTCACCTGGGGTCACCTTTGGGGCCACCTGGGCTCAACTTTGGGCTCACCTTTGGGCTCACCTGTCCCTCACCTGGGGGCACCTGGAGGCACCTGGTCACCTTTGGGGTCACCTTCAAGGTCACCTGGGCTCACCTGGGGTCACCTGGGATCACCTGTCTCACCTGGGGTCACCTGGAGCCACCTGGGCTCACCTGGGCTCACCTTTGGGGTCACCTGGGCTCACCTGGGCTCACCTGGGGTCACCTGGTCACATTTGGGGTCAGTTTGGGGTCACCTGGGGACACCTGGTAACCACTGGGGTCACCTGGCTCACCTGGGCTCACCTGGGCTCACCTGGGGTCACCTGGGATCACCTGGAGTCATGTTCAGGGTCACCTGGGCTCACCTGGTGGCACCTGGGATCACCTGGAGTCATGTTCAGGGTCACCTGGGCTCACCTGGTGGCACCTGGGCTCACCTGGAGCCACCTTTGGGCTCACCTGGGCTCACCTTTGGGCTCACCTGGGCTCACCTTGGGAGTCACCTGGGGGCCCCTGGGGTCACCTGGTCACATTTGGGGTCAGTTTGGGGTCATCTGGGGACACCTGGCAACCACTGGGGTCACCTGGAGTCACCTTTGGGCTCACCTGGGCTCACCTGGGCTCACCTGAGATACCTGGGGATCACCCTGGGGTCATTCTGGGGTCACCTGGGCTCACCTTTGGGCTCACCTGGGATCACCTGGGGCCACCTTTGGGATCACCTGGGCTCACCTAGTGGCACCTGGGCTCACCTGGGGGCACCTGGGCTCACATGGACACCTTTGGGGTCACCTGGGGTCACCTGGTCACATTTGGGGTCACGTGTCTCACCTGGGCTCACCTTGGGAGTCACCTGGGATCACCTGGGGGCACCTGGGGTCACGTTCAGGGTTACCTGGGCTCACCTGGAGTCACCTTTGGGCTCACCTGGGGCCACCTGGAGTCACCTTTGGGCTCACCTGGGGCCACCTGGGATCACCTGTCTCACCTGGGCTCACCTGGAGTCACCTTTGGGCTCACCTGGGCTCACCTGGAGTCACCTTTGGGGTCACCTGTCTCACCTGGGGTCACCTGGAGTCACGTTCAGTGTCACCTGGGCTCACCTGGTCCCACCTGGGCTCACCTGAGATACCTGGGGATCACCCTGGGGTCATTCTGGGGTCACCTGGGGTCACCTGACAAACCGGGGGGGGGGGGCAAATTTGGGCTCACCTGGGCTCACCTTGGGAGTCACCTGGGGGTCACCTGGGGTCATGTTCAGGTTCACCTGTCTCACCTGGGCTCACCTTGGGAGTCACCTGGGGCACCTGGGGTCACGTTCAGGTTCACCTGTCTCACCTGGGCTCACCTTGGGAGTCACCTGGGGTCACCTGGGCTCACCTTTGGGCTCACCTGTCTCACCTGGGCTCACCTTGGGAGTTACCTGGGGTCACCTGGGGTCACCTGGTCACATTTGGGGCCACTTGTCTCACCTGGGCTCACCTTGGATCACCTTTGTACTCACCTGTCTCACCTGGGGTCACGTTCAGGGTCACCTGGGCTCACCTGGAGTCACCTTTGGGCTCACCTGGGGGCACCTTTGGGGTCACCTGGTGGCACCTGGGCTCACCTGGGCTCACCTGAGATACCTGGGGATCACCCTGGGGTCACTCTGGGGTCACCTGGGGTCACCTGACAAACCGGGGGTGGGGGGGCAAATTTGGGCTCACCTGGGCTCAGCTTGGGAGTCACCTAGGGGCACCTGGGGTCACCTGGTCACATTTGGGGTCAGTTTGGGGTCATCTGGGGACACCTGGCAACCACTGGGCTCACCTTTCTCACCTGGGCTCACCTGGGGTCAGCTGGGCTCACCTGGGCTCACCTGGGCTCACCTGGGCTCACCTGTCCCTCACCTGGGGGCACCTGGTCACCTTTGGGGTCACCTTCAGGGTCACCTGGGCTCACCTTTGGGCTCAGCTGGGCTCACTTGGGCTCACCTGGGGAGTCACCTGGGGGCACCTGGGGTCACCTGGTCACATTTGGGGCCAGTTTGGGGTCACCTGGGGACACCTGGTAACCACTGGGCTCACCTTTCTCACCTGGGCTCACCTGGGGTCACCTGGGGTCACCTTTGGGCCCACCTGTCTCACCTGTCTCACCTGGGCTCACCTGGGGTCACGTTCAGGGTCACCTGGGCTCACCTGGGCTCACCTGTATCACCTGGAGTCACTTTCGGGGTCACGCGGGGTCACGCGGGGTCACGCGGGGTCACCTTTGGGGTCACCTGGTCCCACCTGGTCCCACCTAGGCTCACCTGAGATACCTGGGGATCACCCTGGGGTCATTCTGGGGTCACCTGGAGTCACCTGACAAACCAGGAGGGGCAAATTTGGGCTCACCTGGGCTCACCTGGGATCACGTTCAGGCTCACCTGGGCTCACCTGGAGTCAGCTTCGGGGTCACACGGGGTCACCTTTGGGGTCACCTGGTCCCACCTGGTCTCACCTGGGCTCACCTGGGCTCACCTTGGGAGTCACCTGGGGGCACCTGGGGTCACCTGGTCACATTTGGAGTCAGTTTGGGGTCACCTGGGGACACCTGGCAACCACTGGGGTCACCTGGGCTCACCTTTGGGCTCACCTGGGGATCACCTGACGCCACCTGGAGTCACCTGGGGTCACCTGTCTCACCTGGGCTCACCTTGGGAGTCACCTGGGGTCACCTGGTCACATTTGGGGTCATCTGGGGACACCTGGTAACCACTGGGGTCACCTGTCTCACCTGGGGTCACCTGGGGTCACGTTCCGGTTCACCTTTGGGGTCAACTGGGGACAACTTTGGGCTCACCTGTCTCACCTGGGGTCACATTCAGGGTCACCTGGGCTCACCTGCATCACCTGGAGTCACCTTTGGGGCCACATGGGCTCACCTGTCCCCTCTCCCCTGAGCTCACCTGTGGGCTCTCACCTGTCCCTGTCTCACCTGTCCCTGTCTCACCTGTCCCACTCTCACCTGTCCCACTCTCACCTGTCCCACTCTCACCTGTCCCACTCTCACCTGTCCCTGTCTCACCTGTCCCACTCTCACCTGTCCCACTCTCACCTGTCCATGTCTCACCTGTCCCTGTCTCACCTGTCCCACTCTCACCTGTCCCTGTCTCACCTGTCCCTGTCTCACCTGTCCCACTCTCACCTGTCCCACTCTCACCTGTCCCACTCTCACCTGTCCCTGTCTCACCTGTCCCTGTCTCACCTGTCCCACTCTCACCTGTCCCACTCTCACCTGTCCCTGTCTCACCTGTCCCACTCTCACCTGTCCCTGTCTCACCTGTCCCACTCTCACCTGTCCCACTCTCACCTGTCCCTGTCTCACCTGTCCCTGTCTCACCTGTCCCACTCTCACCTGTCCCACTCTCACCTGTCCCACTCTCACCTGTCCCTGTCTCACCTGTCCCACTCTCACCTGTCCCTGTCTCACCTGTCCCTGTCTCACCTGTCCCACTCTCACCTGTCCCACTCTCACCTGTCCCTGTCTCACCTGTCCCTGTCTCACCTGTCCCACTCTCACCTGTCCCACTCTCACCTGTCCCACTCTCACCTGTCCCTGTCTCACCTGTCCCTGTCTCACCTGTCCCACTCTCACCTGTCCCACTCTCACCTGTCCCTGTCTCACCTGTCCCTGTCTCACCTGTCCCTGTCTCACCTGTCCCACTCTCACCTGTCCCTGTCTCACCTGTCCCACTCTCACCTGTCCCACTCTCACCTGTCCCTGTCTCACCTGTCCCTGTCTCACCTGTCCCACTCTCACCTGTCCCACTCTCACCTGTCCCTGTCTCACCTGTCCCTGTCTCACCTGTCCCTGTCTCACCTGTCCCACTCTCACCTGTCCCTGTCTCACCTGTCCCACTCTCACCTGTCCCACTCTCACCTGTCCCTGTCTCACCTGTCCCTGTCTCACCTGTCCCACTCTCACCTGTCCCACTCTCACCTGTCCCACTCTCACCTGTCCCACTCTCACCTGTCCCTGTCTCACCTGTCCCACTCTCACCTGTCCCTGTCTCACCTGTCCCACTCTCACCTGTCCCTGTCTCACCTGTCCCACTCTCACCTGTCCCACTCTCACCTGTCCCACTCTCACCTGTCCCTGTCTCACCTGTCCCTGTCTCACCTGTCCCTGTCTCACCTGTCCCACTCTCACCTGTCCCACTCTCACCTGTCCCACTCTCACCTGTCCCTGTCTCACCTGTCCCACTCTCACCTGTCCCACTCTCACCTGTCCCACTCTCACCTGTCCCTGTCTCACCTGTCCCTGTCTCACCTGTCCCTGTCTCACCTGTCCCACTCTCACCTGTCCCACTCTCACCTGTCCCACTCTCACCTGTCCCTGTCTCACCTGTCCCACTCTCACCTGTCCCACTCTCACCTGTCCCACTCTCACCTGTCCCTGTCTCACCTGTCCCTGTCTCACCTGTCCCACTCTCACCTGTCCCTGTCTCACCTGTCCCACTCTCACCTGTCCCACTCTCACCTGTCCCTGTCTCACCTGTCCCACTCTCACCTGTCCCTGTCTCACCTGTCCCACTCTCACCTGTCCCACTCTCACCTGTCCCTGTCTCACCTGTCCCACTCTCACCTGTCCCACTCTCACCTGTCCCTGTCTCACCTGTCCCTGTCTCACCTGTCCCACTCTCACCTGTCCCACTCTCACCTGTCCCAGTCTCACCTGTCCCTGTCTCACCTGTCCCACTCTCACCTGTCCCACTCTCACCTGTCCCACTCTCACCTGTCCCTGTCTCACCTGTCCCACTCTCACCTGTCCCTGTCTCACCTGTCCCACTCTCACCTGTCCCACTCTCACCTGTCCCACTCTCACCTGTCCCTGTCTCACCTGTCCCACTCTCACCTGTCCCTGTCTCACCTGTCCCTGTCTCACCTGTCCCACTCTCACCTGTCCCACTCTCACCTGTCCCTGTCTCACCTGTCCCACTCTCACCTGTCCCACTCTCACCTGTCCCAGTCTCACCTGTCCCTGTCTCACCTGTCCCTGTCTCACCTGTCCCTGTCTCACCTGTCCCTGTCTCACCTGTCCCACTCTCACCTGTCCCACTCTCACCTGTCCCAGTCTCACCTGTCCCACTCTCACCTGTCCCTGTCTCACCTGTCCCTGTCTCACCTGTCCCACTCTCACCTGTCCCACTCTCACCTGTCCCTGTCTCACCTGTCCCACTCTCACCTGTCCCTGTCTCACCTGTCCCTGTCTCACCTGTCCCACTCTCACCTGTCCCACTCTCACCTGTCCCACTCTCACCTGTCCCTGTCTCACCTGTCCCACTCTCACCTGTCCCACTCTCACCTGTCCCACTCTCACCTGTCCCTGTCTCACCTGTCCCACTCTCACCTGTCCCACTCTCACCTGTCCCTGTCTCACCTGTCCCACTCTCACCTGTCCCTGTCTCACCTGTCCCACTCTCACCTGTCCCACTCTCACCTGTCCCTGTCTCACCTGTCCCACTCTCACCTGTCCCACTCTCACCTGTCCCTGTCTCACCTGTCCCTGTCTCACCTGTCCCACTCTCACCTGTCCCACTCTCACCTGTCCCAGTCTCACCTGTCCCTGTCTCACCTGTCCCACTCTCACCTGTCCCACTCTCACCTGTCCCACTCTCACCTGTCCCTGTCTCACCTGTCCCACTCTCACCTGTCCCTGTCTCACCTGTCCCACTCTCACCTGTCCCACTCTCACCTGTCCCACTCTCACCTGTCCCTGTCTCACCTGTCCCACTCTCACCTGTCCCTGTCTCACCTGTCCCTGTCTCACCTGTCCCACTCTCACCTGTCCCACTCTCACCTGTCCCTGTCTCACCTGTCCCACTCTCACCTGTCCCACTCTCACCTGTCCCAGTCTCACCTGTCCCTGTCTCACCTGTCCCTGTCTCACCTGTCCCTGTCTCACCTGTCCCTGTCTCACCTGTCCCACTCTCACCTGTCCCACTCTCACCTGTCCCAGTCTCACCTGTCCCACTCTCACCTGTCCCTGTCTCACCTGTCCCTGTCTCACCTGTCCCACTCTCACCTGTCCCACTCTCACCTGTCCCACTCTCACCTGTCCCTGTCTCACCTGTCCCTGTCTCACCTGTCCCTGTCTCACCTGTCCCACTCTCACCTGTCCCTGTCTCACCTGTCCCACTCTCACCTGTCCCACTCTCACCTGTCCCACTCTCACCTGTCCCACTCTCACCTGTCCCTGTCTCACCTGTCCCACTCTCACCTGTCCCACTCTCACCTGTCCCACTCTCACCTGTCCCTGTCTCACCTGTCCCACTCTCACCTGTCCCACTCTCACCTGTCCCACTCTCACCTGTCCCTGTCTCACCTGTCCCTGTCTCACCTGTCCCACTCTCACCTGTCCCTGTCTCACCTGTCCCACTCTCACCTGTCCCACTCTCACCTGTCCCACTCTCACCTGTCCCTGTCTCACCTGTCCCTGTCTCACCTGTCCCACTCTCACCTGTCCCTGTCTCACCTGTCCCACTCTCACCTGTCCCACTCTCACCTGTCCCTGTCTCACCTGTCCCTGTCTCACCTGTCCCACTCTCACCTGTCCCACTCTCACCTGTCCCACTCTCACCTGTCCCTGTCTCACCTGTCCCACTCTCACCTGTCCCTGTCTCACCTGTCCCTGTCTCACCTGTCCCACTCTCACCTGTCCCACTCTCACCTGTCCCACTCTCACCTGTCCCTCTCTCACCTGTCCCTGTCTCACCTGTCCCTGTCTCACCTGTCCCACTCTCACCTGTCCCACTCTCACCTGTCCCTGTCTCACCTGTCCCTGTCTCACCTGTCCCTGTCTCACCTGTCCCACTCTCACCTGTCCCACTCTCACCTGTCCCTGTCTCACCTGTCCCACTCTCACCTGTCCCACTCTCACCTGTCCCACTCTCACCTGTCCCTGTCTCACCTGTCCCACTCTCACCTGTCCCACTCTCACCTGTCCCACTCTCACCTGTCCCACTCTCACCTGTCCCTGTCTCACCTGTCCCACTCTCACCTGTCCCACTCTCACCTGTCCCTGTCTCACCTGTCCCACTCTCACCTGTCCCACTCTCACCTGTCCCTGTCTCACCTGTCCCTGTCTCACCTGTCCCACTCTCACCTGTCCCACTCTCACCTGTGGGCTCTCACCTGTCCCACTCTCACCTGTCCCTGTCTCACCTGTCCCACTCTCACCTGTCCCTGTCTCACCTGTCCCTGTCTCACCTGTCCCTGTCTCACCTGTCCCACTCTCACCTGTCCCACTCTCACCTGTCCCACTCTCACCTGTCCCTGTCTCACCTGTCCCACTCTCACCTGTCCCACTCTCACCTGTCCCTGTCTCACCTGTCCCTGTCTCACCTGTCCCACTCTCACCTGTCCCACTCTCACCTGTCCCACTCTCACCTGTCCCTGTCTCACCTGTCCCTGTCTCACCTGTCCCACTCTCACCTGTCCCACTCTCACCTGTCCCACTCTCACCTGTCCCTGTCTCACCTGTCCCTGTCTCACCTGTCCCACTCTCACCTGTCCCACTCTCACCTGTCCCTGTCTCACCTGTCCCTGTCTCACCTGTCCCACTCTCACCTGTCCCACTCTCACCTGTCCCACTCTCACCTGTCCCTGTCTCACCTGTCCCACTCTCACCTGTCCCTGTCTCACCTGTCCCTGTCTCACCTGTCCCTGTCTCACCTGTCCCACTCTCACCTGTCCCACTCTCACCTGTCCCACTCTCACCTGTCCCTGTCTCACCTGTCCCACTCTCACCTGTCCCACTCTCACCTGTCCCACTCTCACCTGTCCCACTCTCACCTGTCCCTGTCTCACCTGTCCCTGTCTCACCTGTCCCACTCTCACCTGTCCCTGTCTCACCTGTCCCACTCTCACCTGTCCCTGTCTCACCTGTCCCTGTCTCACCTGTCCCTGCCTCACCTGTCCCACTCTCACCTGTCCCACTCTCACCTGTCCCACTCTCACCTGTCCCACTCTCACCTGTCCCTGTCTCACCTGTCCCTGTCTCACCTGTCCCTGTCTCACCTGTCCCACTCTCACCTGTCCCACTCTCACCTGTCCCACTCTCACCTGTCCCTGTCTCACCTGTCCCTGTCTCACCTGTCCCTGTCTCACCTGTCCCACTCTCACCTGTCCCACTCTCACCTGTCCCTGTCTCACCTGTCCATGTCTCACCTGTCCCACTCTCACCTGTCCCACTCTCACCTGTCCCTGTCTCACCTGTCCCACTCTCACCTGTCCCACTCTCACCTGTCCCACTCTCACCTGTCCCTGTCTCACCTGTCCCACTCTCACCTGTCCCTGTCTCACCTGTCCCACTCTCACCTGTCCCACTCTCACCTGTCCCTGTCTCACCTGTCCCACTCTCACCTGTCCCACTCTCACCTGTCCCTGTCTCACCTGTCCCACTCTCACCTGTCCCTGTCTCACCTGTCCCACTCTCACCTGTCCCACTCTCACCTGTCCCTGTCTCACCTGTCCCACTCTCACCTGTCCCACTCTCACCTGTCCCACTCTCACCTGTCCCACTCTCACCTGTCCCTGTCTCACCTGTCCCACTCTCACCTGTCCCTGTCTCACCTGTCCCACTCTCACCTGTCCCACTCTCACCTGTCCCTGTCTCACCTGTCCCTGTCTCACCTGTCCCTGTCTCACCTGTCCCACTCTCACCTGTCCCACTCTCACCTGTCCCTGTCTCACCTGTCCCACTCTCACCTGTCCCACTCTCACCTGTCCCTGTCTCACCTGTCCCACTCTCACCTGTCCCTGTCTCACCTGTCCCTGTCTCACCTGTCCCTGTCTCACCTGTCCCTGTCTCACCTGTCCCACTCTCACCTGTCCCTGTCTCACCTGTCCCACTCTCACCTGTCCCACTCTCACCTGTCCCTGTCTCACCTGTCCCACTCTCACCTGTCCCACTCTCACCTGTCCCACTCTCACCTGTCCCTGTCTCACCTGTCCCTGTCTCACCTGTCCCACTCTCACCTGTCCCTGTCTCACCTGTCCCTGTCTCACCTGTCCCACTCTCACCTGTCCCACTCTCACCTGTCCCACTCTCACCTGTCCCTCTCTCACCTGTCCCTGTCTCACCTGTCCCTGTCTCACCTGTCCCACTCTCACCTGTCCCACTCTCACCTGTCCCTGTCTCACCTGTCCCTGTCTCACCTGTCCCTGTCTCACCTGTCCCACTCTCACCTGTCCCACTCTCACCTGTCCCTGTCTCACCTGTCCCACTCTCACCTGTCCCACTCTCACCTGTCCCACTCTCACCTGTCCCTGTCTCACCTGTCCCACTCTCACCTGTCCCACTCTCACCTGTCCCTGTCTCACCTGTCCCTATCTCACCTGTCCCTGTCTCACCTGTCCCTGTCTCACCTGTCCCACTCTCACCTGTCCCACTCTCACCTGTCCCTGTCTCACCTGTCCCACTCTCACCTGTCCCACTCTCACCTGTCCCTGTCTCACCTGTCCCACTCTCACCTGTCCCACTCTCACCTGTCCCACTCTCACCTGTCCCACTCTCACCTGTCCCTGTCTCACCTGTCCCACTCTCACCTGTCCCACTCTCACCTGTCCCACTCTCACCTGTCCCACTCTCACCTGTCCCTGTCTCACCTGTCCCACTCTCACCTGTCCCTGTCTCACCTGTCCCACTCTCACCTGTCCCACTCTCACCTGTGGGCTCTCACCTGTCCCACTCTCACCTGTCCCTGTCTCACCTGTCCCTGTCTCACCTGTCCCACTCTCACCTGTCCCTGTCTCACCTGTCCCACTCTCACCTGTCCCACTCTCACCTGTCCCTGTCTCACCTGTCCCTGTCTCACCTGTCCCACTCTCACCTGTCCCACTCTCACCTGTGGGCTCTCACCTGTCCCACTCTCACCTGTCCCTGTCTCACCTGTCCCACTCTCACCTGTCCCTGTCTCACCTGTCCCTGTCTCACCTGTCCCTGTCTCACCTGTCCCACTCTCACCTGTCCCACTCTCACCTGTCCCACTCTCACCTGTCCCTGTCTCACCTGTCCCACTCTCACCTGTCCCACTCTCACCTGTCCCTGTCTCACCTGTCCCTGTCTCACCTGTCCCACTCTCACCTGTCCCACTCTCACCTGTCCCACTCTCACCTGTCCCTGTCTCACCTGTCCCTGTCTCACCTGTCCCACTCTCACCTGTCCCACTCTCACCTGTCCCTGTCTCACCTGTCCCTGTCTCACCTGTCCCTGTCTCACCTGTCCCTGTCTCACCTGTCCCACTCTCACCTGTCCCACTCTCACCTGTCCCTGTCTCACCTGTCCCTGTCTCACCTGTCCCACTCTCACCTGTCCCACTCTCACCTGTCCCACTCTCACCTGTCCCTGTCTCACCTGTCCCACTCTCACCTGTCCCTGTCTCACCTGTCCCTGTCTCACCTGTCCCTGTCTCACCTGTCCCACTCTCACCTGTCCCACTCTCACCTGTCCCACTCTCACCTGTCCCTGTCTCACCTGTCCCACTCTCACCTGTCCCACTCTCACCTGTCCCACTCTCACCTGTCCCACTCTCACCTGTCCCTGTCTCACCTGTCCCTGTCTCACCTGTCCCACTCTCACCTGTCCCTGTCTCACCTGTCCCACTCTCACCTGTCCCTGTCTCACCTGTCCCTGTCTCACCTGTCCCTGCCTCACCTGTCCCACTCTCACCTGTCCCTGTCTCACCTGTCCCTGTCTCACCTGTCCCTGTCTCACCTGTCCCACTCTCACCTGTCCCTGTCTCACCTGTCCCTGTCTCACCTGTCCCACTCTCACCTGTCCCACTCTCACCTGTCCCTGTCTCACCTGTCCCACTCTCACCTGTCCCTGTCTCACCTGTCCCACTCTCACCTGTCCCACTCTCACCTGTCCCTGTCTCACCTGTCCCACTCTCACCTGTCCCTGTCTCACCTGTCCCACTCTCACCTGTCCCTGTCTCACCTGTCCCTGTCTCACCTGTCCCACTCTCACCTGTCCCACTCTCACCTGTCCCACTCTCACCTGTCCCTGTCTCACCTGTCCCACTCTCACCTGTCCCACTCTCACCTGTCCCTGTCTCACCTGTCCCACTCTCACCTGTCCCTGTCTCACCTGTCCCTGTCTCACCTGTCCCTGTCTCACCTGTCCCACTCTCACCTGTCCCACTCTCACCTGTCCCTGTCTCACCTGTCCCACTCTCACCTGTCCCACTCTCACCTGTCCCACTCTCACCTGTCCCTGTCTCACCTGTCCCTGTCTCACCTGTCCCACTCTCACCTGTCCCACTCTCACCTGTCCCTGTCTCACCTGTCCCTGTCTCACCTGTCCCACTCTCACCTGTCCCACTCTCACCTGTCCCACTCTCACCTGTCCCTGTCTCACCTGTCCCACTCTCACCTGTCCCACTCTCACCTGTCCCACTCTCACCTGTCCCTGTCTCACCTGTCCCACTCTCACCTGTCCCTGTCTCACCTGTCCCTGTCTCACCTGTCCCACTCTCACCTGTCCCACTCTCACCTGTCCCACTCTCACCTGTCCCTGTCTCACCTGTCCCACTCTCACCTGTCCCACTCTCACCTGTCCCTGTCTCACCTGTCCCTGTCTCACCTGTCCCTGTCTCACCTGTCCCACTCTCACCTGTCCCACTCTCACCTGTCCCACTCTCACCTGTCCCACTCTCACCTGTCCCTGTCTCACCTGTCCCTGTCTCACCTGTCCCTGTCTCACCTGTCCCTGTCTCACCTGTCTCCTCTCACCTCTCTCAGGTGGGGGCGTCGCTCTTTGCCAGTAACATCGGCTCCGGTCACTTTGTCGGTTTGGCCGGGACGGGCGCGGCCGGCGGCATCGCCGTGGGCGGCTTCGAGTGGAGCGTGAGTCGCACCCACGGCGCGGCACGATGGGGCGCGATGGGGCGCGGCGTATCGCGATAGGGCACGGGGTATCGCGATAGGGGGCGGTATATCACGAAAGGGCACGGTATGGCGCAATAGGGCACGGGATAGCGCGATAGGGCATGGGATATCGCGATAGGGCACGGGATATTGTGATAGGGCGCGGGGTATCGCGATAGGGCGCGGGATATCGCGATAGGGCGCAATGGGGTGCGGGATGTCGCGATAGGGCGCAGGGTATCATGATAGGGCGCGGGATATCACGATAGGGCGTGATAGGGCACAGGATATCGCAATAGGGCGCGATACAGCACGGTATATCGCGATAGGGCGTGATGCAGCGCAGTGTGTCACGATAGGGTGCAATACAGTGCAATATATCGCAATGGGGCGCAATATAATGCGGGATATCGCGATAGGGTGCGATATATCGCGATAGGGCGCGATACGGCGCGGTGTGTCGCGATAGGGTGAGATACGGTGCGATATATCGCGATAGGGCGCGATATAATGCGTTATATCACGATAGGGCGCGGTACAGCACGGTGTGTCGCGATAGGGCGCGGTACGGCGCGATATATCGCGATAGGGCACGATATAATGCGTTATATCACGATAGGGCGCGGTACAGCACGGTGTGTCGCGATAGGGCGAGATACGGTGTGATATATCGCAATAGGGCGCGATATAATGCGTTATATCACGATAGGGCGCGGTACAGCACGGTGTGTTGCGATAGGGCGAGATACGGTGCGATATATCGCGATAGGGCACGATATAATGCGGTATATCGCGATAGGGTGCAATACGGTGCGATATATCGCGATAGGGCGCAATGTGGCGCAGTATATCGCGATAGGGCGCGGTACGGCGCGGTGTGTCGCGATAGGGCGCGATACGGCGCGATATATCGCGATAGGGTGCGATATAATGCGGTATATCGCGATAGGGCGCGATAGGGCGCGATAGGAGACAATGTAACGCGGGATGTCACGATAGGGCGCGATATAGCACGACAGATCACGATAGGGCGCGATATATCGTGATATAACGCCATAAGGCGCGATATAATCACACAGGGCGCGATAGCGCGTGATATGACATGATATATCGCGATAGGGCACGATATCGCACGATACATCACGATATCACACAATATATCGTGACAGTGAACGATATCACACAATGCATTGCGATAGGGCACGATATTGCACGATATATCGCGACAGGGCACGACATATCGCGATAGGGCACGATATCACACAATAAAATGCAATAGGGCACGATATCGCACGATATATCGCGATAGGGCACGATATGACACAACATATCGCGATAGGGCACGATATCACACCATATATCGCGATACAGCACGATATCACACCATATATCGCGATAGGGCACGATATCACACAATGCATCACGATAGGGCACGATATAGCACAATATATCATGATAGGGCACGATATCACACCATATATCGCGACAGGGCACGACATATCGCGATAGGGCACGATATCACACAATATATCGCGATAGGGCATGATATCGCACAATGCATCGCAATAGTGCACGATATCACACAATATATCGCGATAGGGCACGATATCGCACCATATATCGCGATAGGGCACGATATCACTCAATATATCGTGATAGGGCATGATATCGCATGATATATCACGATAGGGCACGATATGACACAATATATCGTGACAGGGCACGATATCGCACCATATATCGCGACAGGGCACGACATATCGCGATAGGGCATGATATCGCACCATATATCGCGGTAGGGCACAATATCACACCATATATCACGATATGACACGATATCACACCATATATCGCGACAGGGCACGATATCACACCATATATCGCGATAGGGCATGACATATCGCGATAGGGCATGACATCACACAATGCATCACGATAGGGCACGATATCACACCATATATCACGATAGGGCACGATATCACACAATGCATCACGACAGGGCACGATATAGCACAATATATCACGATAGGGCACGACATATCACGATAGGGCACGATATCACACCATATATCGCGACAGGGCACGATATCACACAATATATCACGATAGGGCACGATATCACAACATATATCGCGACAGGGCATGATATAGCACGATATATCGCGATAGGGCACGATATCACTCAATATATCGCGATAGGGCACGACATATCGTGATATGACACGATATCACACCATATATCGCAATAGGACACGATATCGCGCGATATATCACGATAGGGCACGACATATCGCGATAGGGCATGATATCACACAATATATCGTGATAGTGAACAATATCACACAATATATCGCGACAGGGCACGACATATCGCACGATATATCGTGATAGGGCACGACATATCGCACGATATATCGTGATAGGGCACGACATATCGCGATAGGGCATGATATCACACAATATATCACGATAGGGCACGATATCACACCATGTATCGCGACAGGGCACGACATATCGCACCATATATCGCGATAGGGCGCGATATCGCACCATATATGACGATAGGGCACGACATATCGTGATAGGGCACGATATCACACCATATATCGTGATACTGAACGATATCACACAATATATCGCGATAGGGCACGATATCGCACAATGCATCGTGACAGGGCACCATATCACACCATATATCGTGATAGGGCATGACATATCGCGATAGGGCATGATATCACACAATATATCACGATAGGGCATGATATCACACAATATATCATGATAGGGCACAATATCACTCAATATATCGCGATAGGGCACGACATATCGCGATAGGGCATGATATCACACAATATATCACGATAGGGCACGATATCACACCATATATCGCGATAGGGCACGACATATCGCAACAGGGCACGATATCACACCATATATCACGATAGGGCACGACATATCGCGATAGGGCACGATATCACACAATGCATCGCGACAGGGTACGACATCACACCATATATCGCGACAGGGCACGACATATCGCACGATATATCACGATAGGGCACGACATATCGCGATAGGGCACGATATCACACCATATATCGTGATAGTGAACGATATCACACAATATATCGCGATAGGGCACAACATATCGTGATATGACACGATATCACACGATATATCGCGATAGGGCACGATATCACACAATGCATTGCGACAGGGCACGATATCACACCATATATCGCGATAGGGCACGATATCACACGATATATCGCGATAGGGCACGATATCACAACATATATCGCGATAGGGCACGATATCGCACCATATATCGCGACAGGGCACGATATCGCATGATATATCACGATAGGGCACGACATATCACGATATGGCACGATATCACACCATATATCGTGATAGTGAACGATATCACACAATATATCGCAATAGGGCACGACATATCGTGATATGACACGATATCACACGATATATCGCGATAGGGCACGATATCACACAATGCATTGCGACAGGGCACGATATCACACCATATATCGCGATAGGGCACAACATATCACGATAGGGCACGACATATCACGACAGGGCACGACATATCGCGATAGGGCACGATATCACACGACATATCGCGATAGGGCACGATATCACACAATATATCGCGATAGGGCACAACATATCGCGATAGGGCACGATATCACTCAATATATCGCGATAGGGCACCATATATCGCGACAGGGCCCGACATATCGCGGTATATCGTGATAGGGCGCAGCAGATCGCGATAGGGCCACGACGTGTCGCGACGGGGCAGGACAGATCGCGACGCAGCGCGACAGATCGCAGTAGAGGGTGACATATCGCGATAGGGCAGGACTGATCGCGATAGGGCGCGGGATATCGTGACAGGGCGCGGGATATCGCGATAGGGCGGGGCAGATCGCGAGAGGGCACAGGATATCGCGATAGGGCGGGGCAGGTCGCGATAGGGTGTGGGATATCACGATAGGGCGCGGGATATTGCGATAGGGAAGGACATGTCGCGATAGGGCGCGGGATATCGTGATGGGGAGGACAGATCGTGATAGGGCGCGGGATATCGCGATAGGGCGCGGGATATCGCGATAGGGGCGGGATATCGCGATAGGGGGCGGGTTTATCGCGATAGGGGGGCGGGGCAGGTCGCGCTGCGTCCCGCTGCGTCCCGCTGGCCCCGCCCCCCCCATCCCCGCTGGCCCTGTCGCGATAGCGGCGTCCCTAAGGGCGCCCCCCGGGGCTTCTGTCGCGACATAACCCCGCCCCCCCCCCGCTGCTTCTGTCGCGACATAACCCCGCCCCCCCCGCTGCTTCTATCGCGACATAACCCCGCCCCGCCCCAGCTGCTTCTATCGCGACATAACCACGCCCCGCCCGGGGCTTCTATCGCGATATAACCCCGCCCCCCCGCTGCATCTGTCGCGACAGAATGGCAACCCCCCGCTGCTTCTGTCGCGACATAACGGCGCCCGCTCGCTGCTTCTGTCGCAACATAACGGTGCCGCCCCCCCCCCCCCCCCGGGTGCTTCTATCGCGACACAATGGCGACCCCCCCGGTTCTATCGCGACATAACCCCGCCCCCCCGCTGCTTCTATCGCGACATAATGGCGCCACTTCCCGGGTGCTTCTATCGCGACATAACAGTGCCCCCCCCCCCCCCCCCGGGCGCGTGTATCGTGACACAATGGCGCCCCCCCCCGGCTCTATCGCGACATAACCCCGCCCCCCCCGCTGCTTCTATCGCGACATAATGGCGCCCACACGCTGCTTCTATCGCGACATAACCCCGCCCCCCCCGCTGCTTCTATCACGACATAACCGCGCCCCCCCGCTTGCTTCTATCGCGACATAACCACGCCCCCCCCGCTTCTATCGTGACACAATGGCACCCCTCCGCGGTTTCTATCGCGACATAACCCCGCCCCCCCCGCTGCTTCTATCGCGACATAACCACGCCCCCCCCGCTTCTATCGTGACACAATGGCACTCCTCCGCGGTTTCTATCACGACATAACCACGCCCCCCCGCTGCTTCTATCGCGACATAACCGACCCCGCCCCGCCCCCCCGGCGGTTCTGTCGCGATATCCCGAGCTCCGCCCCCTCCCCCGCCTGCCCTATCGCGATAGAGCAGTGCCCCCCCCCCCCGCCGCCGGCCTTGGCCCCGCCCCCTATCGCGACATGGCCCCGCCCCTATCGCGACACGCCCCGCCCCTTCTCCCCCCCCCCAGGGCATGTTCATCGTGCTGCTGCTGGGCTGGGTGTTCGTGCCCATCTACCTGAGAGCCGGGGTGAGGCCGGGAACGGAACGGGAACGGAAAACTGGGATTGGAACTGGGATTAACTGGGAACGGGACTGGGAATGGAACTGGGAACGGAACTGGGATTAACTGGGAATGGAACTGGGAACGGAACTGGGAACGGAACTGGGAACGGAACTGGGAACGGGACTGGGCGTGGTCTATTTGGGACTGGGCGTGGCCTGTTTGGGACGGGGCGTGGCCTGGTTGGGACCGGGCGTGGCCTAATTGGGACTGGGAGTGGTCTATTTGGGACTGGGCGTGGCCTGGTTGGGACGGGGGCGTGGCCTAATTGGGACTGGGCGTGGTCTATTTGGGACTGGGCGTGGCCTGGTTGGGTCTGGGCGTGGTCTATTTGGGACTGGGCGTGGCCTGTTTGGGACGGGGCGTGGCCTAATTGGGACTGGGAGTGGTCTGTTTGGGATGGGGCGTGGCCTGGTTGGGACGGGGCGTGGCCTTTTTGGGACTGGGCGTGGTCTGTTTAGGACGGGGCGTTGCCTGGTTGGGTCTGGGCGTGGCCTGGTTGGGACTGGGCGTGGTCTGTTTGGGAAGGGGCGTGGCCTAATTGGGACTGGGAGTGGTCTGTTTGGGAAGGGGTGTGGCCTGGTTGGGACTGGGCGTGGTCTGTTTGGGAAGGGGCGTGGCCTGGTTGGGACTGGGAGTGGTCTGTTTGGGACGGGGCGTGGCA
This sequence comes from Anomalospiza imberbis, assembly GCF_031753505.1. Classification (NCBI taxonomy): domain Eukaryota; kingdom Metazoa; phylum Chordata; class Aves; order Passeriformes; family Viduidae; genus Anomalospiza; species Anomalospiza imberbis. The sequence continues at coordinate 5,592 of NW_027100617.1, read as the reverse complement.
TGGTTGGGATGGGGCGTGATCTGTTTGGGACTGGGCGTGGCCTGGTTGGGACGGGGCGTGGCCTGATTGGGACTGGGAGTGGTCTGTTTGGGACTGGGCGTGGTCTATTTGGGACTGGGCGTGGCCTGGTTGGGACGGGGCGTGGCCTTTTTGGGACTGGGCGTGGCCTGGTTGGGACTGGGCGTGGCCTAATTGGGACTGGGCGTGGCCTAATTGGGACTGGGCGTGGCCTGGTTGGGACTGGGAGTGGTCTGTTTGGGACGGGGCGTGGCCTGGTTTGTACGGGGCGTGGTCTATTTTGGATGGGGCGTGGCCTGTGTGGGAGGGGGCGTGGCATGTGTGGGAGGGGGCGTGGCCTCTGTGTGAGGGGGCGTGGCATGTGTGGGAGGGGGCGTGGTCTGTGTGGGACGGGGCGTGGCCTGTGTGTGAGGGGGAGTGGCCTGTGTGGCAGGAGGGCATTGCCCTGTTTGGGACGGGGCGTGGCCTGTGTGGCAGGGGGAGTGGCCTGTGTGTGAGGGGGTGTGGTCTGTATGGGAGGGGCGTGGTCTGTGTGGCAGGGGGCGTGGCCTGTGGGGGAGGGTCGTGGCCTGTTTGGGAGGGGGCGTGGCCTGTGTGGGACGGGGCGTGGTCTGTGTGGGACGGGGCGTGCCCTGTTTGGGACGGGGCGTGGCCTGTATGGGAGGGGGCGTGGCCTCTGTGGGAGGGGCGTGGTCTGTGTGTGCGGGGGCGTGTCGGGGCGGTGGGCGTGTCCTGAGTGGGCGTGTCCAGGTGAGCACCATGCCCGAGTACCTGGGCCGGCGCTTCGGGGGGGGGCGGATCCGGCTCTACCTGGCGCTGCTCTCGCTGGGGCTCTACGTCAGCACCAAGATCTCGGTACTGGGACAAACTGGGACTAACTGGGACAAACTGGGACAAACTGGGACAGACTGGGACGGACTGGGACAAACTGGGAGGGACTGGGACAGACTGGGACAAACTGGGACGGACTGGGAGGGACTGGGACAAACTGGGATGGACTGGGACAGACTGGGACGGACTGGGACAAACTGGGAGGGACTGGGACAAACTGGGATGGACTGGGAGGGACTGGGAGGGACTGGGAGGGACTGGGACAGACTGGGACAAACTGGGACAAACTGGGACAGACTGGGATGGACTGGGACAGACTGGGAGGGACTGGGACGGACTGGGACGGACTGGGATGGACTGGGACAAACTGGGACAAACTGGGACAAACTGGGACGGACTGGGAGGGACTGGGACAAACTGGGACAAACTGGGACAAACTGGGAGGGACTGGGAGGGACTGGGATGGACTGGGACAAACTGGGACAAACTGGGACAAACTGGGACGGACTGGGAGGGACTGGGACAAACTGGGACAAACTGGGACAAACTGGGACGGACTGGGATGGACTGGGATGGACTGGGACAAACTGGGACGGACTGGGATGGACTGGGAGGGACTGGGATGGACTGGGACAAACTGGGAGGGACTGGGACAGACTGGGAGGGACTGGGAGGGACTGGGACAAACTGGGACAAACTGGGACAAACTGGGACGGACTGGGATGGACTGGGATGGACTGGGACAAACTGGGACAAACTGGGACAAACTGGGACAAACTGGGACGGACTGGGACGGACTGGGATGGAACTGGGATGGACTGGGACAAAACTGGGACAAACTGGGACAAACTGGGACGGACTGGGACGGACTGGGAGGGACTGGGACAGACTGGGAGGGACTGGGACGGACTGGGAGGGACTGGGACGGACTGGGAGGGACTGGGACGGACTGGGACAAACTGGGACATACTGGGATGGACTGGGATGGACTGGGACAGACTGGGAGGGACTGGGACAAACTGGGAGGGACTGGGAGGGGACTGGGTTATACTGGTTTGGACTGGAAGCGACTGGTTTGGACTGGGAGGGACTGGGTTATACTGGTTTGGACTGGTTTGGACTGGGAGGGAACTGGGTTATACTGGTTTGGACTGGTTTGGACTGGGAGGGGAACTGGGTTATACTGGTTTGGACTGGGAGGGACTGGTTTGGATGTGGGAGGGACTGGAAGGGACCTGGGAGGGACTGGGACTGGTTTTTACTGGTTTATACTGGTTTATACTGGGAGGGACTAGGAGCCGGAGGGAACTCCGAATTCCATGGGGAGCCTCCCAGTCCCTCCCAGTATAGACCAGTATAGACCAGTATAGACCAGTATAGACCAGTATCCCCTTGCAGTCCATTCCCAGTCCCTCCAGTATAGACCAGTATAGACCAGTATAGACCAGTATAGACCAGTATCCCCTTGCAGTCCATTCCCAGTCCCTCCCAGTATGACCCAGGCCATTCCCAGTCCATTCCCAGTATAAACCAGTTCATCCCAGTCCCTCCCAGCGTGACCCAGGCCATTCCCAGTCCATTCCCAGTATAAACCAGTTTATCCCAGTCCCTCCCAGTATGACCCAGGCCATTCCCAGTCCATTCCCAGTATAAACCAGTTCATCCCAGTCCCTCCCAGCGTGACCCAGGCCATTCCCAGTCCATTCCCAGTATAAACCAGTTTATCCCAGTCCCTCCCAGTATGACCCAGGCCATTCCCAGTCCCTCCCAGTATAAACCAGTTCATCCCAGTCCCTCCCAGTTAATCCCAGTTTATCCTAGTCCATTCCCAGTTAATCCCAGTCCCTCCCAGTCCCTCCCAGTTTATCCCAGTTTATCCCAGTCCCTCCCAGTTAATCCCAGTCCCTCCCAGTCCATTCCCAGTCCATCCCAGTCCATTCCCAGTTTATCCCAGTTCCAGCCCAGTCCATCCCAGTCCATCCCAGTTCATCCCAGTTTATCCCAGTCCATTCCCAGTTTATCCCAGTCCCTCCAAATCCCTCCCAGTCCATCCCAGTCCCTCCCAGTCCATTCCCAGTTCATCCCAGTCCCTCCCAGTTAATCCCAGTCAGTCCCAGTCCCTCCCAGTTAATCCCAGTCCATTCCCAGTCCCTCCAGTTAATCCCAGTCCCTCCCAGTCCCTCCCAGTTAATCCCAGTTAATCCCAGTTTATCCCAGTCCATTCCCAGTTCATCCCAGTCCCTCCCAGTCCATTCCCAGTCCATTCCCAGTCCATTCCCAGTCCCTCCCAGTTAATCCCAGTTCATCCCAGTCCCTCCCAGTCCATTCCCAGTCCATTCCCAGTCCATTCCCAGTCCCTCCCAGTTAATCCCAGTTTATCCCAGTCCCTCCCAGTTTATCCCAGTCCATTCCCAGTCCCTCCCAGTCCCTCCCAGTCCATTCCCAGTCCATTCCCAGTCCATTCCCAGTCCCTCCCAGTCCATTCCCAGTCCCTCCCAGTCCATTCCCAGTCCATTCCCAGTTTATCCCAGTCCATTCCCAGTCCATTCCCAGTTAATCCCAGTCCCTCCCAGCCCCTCCCAGCCGCTCCCAGTTCCCTCCCAGTTTGTCCCAGTACAAACCAGTGCCCGCAGGTGGACATGTACTCGGGGGCGCTGTTCATCCGCGAGGCGCTGGGCTGGGACCTGTACGGCTCCGTGGGCGCGCTGCTGGCGGTCACCGCGCTCTACACCGTCACTGGTCCGTACTGGTTTATACTGGGAGGGACTGGGAGGGACTGGTTTATACTGGTTTGTGCTGGGAGGGGTCTGGGAATGGACTGGGATTGCACTGGGAGAGATCGGGAGGGACTGGGAGGGGTTCAAAGGGTTAAAAATGGGGGGAACTTGATGTTAGTGGGGATTTTTGTACTGGTTTATACTGGTCTGGACTGGTTTATACTGGTTTGGACTGGTTTGGACTGGTTTGGACTGGTTTGGACTGGTTTATACTGGTTTGGACTGGGACGGGTCTGGGAATGGACTGGGATTGGACTGGGAGAGAGCGGGAGGGACTGGGAGGGGTTGGAAGGGTTAAAAATGGGGGGACTTGATGTTAGAGGGGATGTTTTGTACTGGTTTATACTGGTCTGGACTGGTTTATACTGGTTTATACTGGTTTGGACTGGTTTGGACTGGTTTCTACTGGTTTGTGCTGGGAGGGCTCTGGGAATGGACTGGGATTGGACTGGGAGAGATCGGGAGGGACTGGGAGGGGTTGAAAGGGTTAAAAATGGGGGAAAATCGGTGCTGGAGGTGATTTTTGTACTGGTTTATACTGGTTTATACTGGTTTATACTGGTCTGGACTGGTTTATACTGGTTTATACTGGTTTGGACTGGGAGGGCTCTGGGAATGGACTGGGATTGCACTGGGAGAGAGCGGGAGGGACTGGGAGGGGTTCAAAGGGTTAAAAAAGAAGGAAAATCGGTGCTGGAGGTGATTTTTGTACTGGTTTATACTGGTCTGTACTGGTTTATACTGGTTTATACTGGTTTGGACTGGTTTGGACTGGTTGGGGTCTGGGAATGGACTGGGATTGGACTGGGAGAGATCGGGAGGGACTGGGAGGGGTTGGAAGGGTTAAAAAGGGGGGAACTTGATGTTAGAGGTGACTTGTTTGTACTGGTTTATACTGGTTTATACTGGTTTATACTGGTTTATACTGGTCTGGACTGGTTTGGACTGGGAGGGCTCTGGGAATGGACTGGGATTGGACTGGGAGAGATCGGGAGGGACTGGGAGGGGTTGGAAGGGTTAAAAATGGGGGGAACTTGATGTTAGAGGGGATTTTTTGTACTGGTTTATACTGGTTTATACTGGTTTATACTGGTCTGGACTGGTTTATACTGGTTTATACTGGTCTGGACTGGTTTGGACTGGTTTATACTGTTTTGAACTGGTTTATACTGGTTTGGACTGGTTTATACTGGTTTGAACTGGTTTATACTGGTCTGAACTGGTTTATACTGGTTTGGACTGGTTTATACTGGTTTGGGACTGGTTTGGGACTGGTTTGGACTGGTTTGTACTGGTTTGGACTGGTTTGGACTGGTTTATACTGGTTTGGGACTGGTTTATACTGGTTTGGACTGGTTTGTAGTGGTTTATACTGGTTTGGGACTGGTTTGGGACTGGTTTGGACTGGTTTATACTGGTTTATACTGGTTTGGACTGGTTTGGGACTGGTTTGGGACTGGTTTGGACTGGTTTATACTGGTTTGGATTGGTTTTGTACTGGTTTATACTGGTTTGGGCTGGTTTATACTGGTTTGGACTGGTTTATACTGGTATGGACTGTTTTATACTGGTTTTGGACTGGTTTATGCTGGTTTATACTGGTTTGGACTGGTTTATACTGGTTTGGACTGGTTTATACTGGTTTGGACTGGTTTATACTGGTTTATACTGGTTTGGACTGGTTTATACTGGTTTGGACTGGTTTATACTGGTTTATACTGGTTTGGACTGGTTTGGGACTGGTTTATACTGGTTTATACTGGTTTGGACTGGGAGGGGACTGGGCACCAAATTAGGTCTGGGCGTGGCCTAACTGGGTGTGGGCGTGGCTTTGGAGTGATGGGCGTGGCTTGGCCGAGTTTGCATCAACGTGGGCGTGGTTTTTGCACGGTGGGCGTGGCCTAACTGGGTGGAGTCTTGATTTAGGCGTGGTCTAATGGATCTGGGCGTGGCCTGCTGGGATGGG
>NW_027100616.1:0-36351 GCF_031753505.1 Anomalospiza imberbis | reverse complement strand
CCTTGACCACCTCCTGGCCCAGCACCCCCCCGACCACGGCGCACACCGGGGCCATCTCCGAGAAGCAGAAGCTGAGAGGGGAAGAAAAAAGGGGAAAATTGGGCAGGGAAATCCCCAAATCGGGGGGTTTCACCCCGAAAATTTGGGGGGGTGCCCTAAAAATCCCGAGGGTTCAGCCCTAAGAGGATTGGGAGGAAACACTGAAGTTTAATCCCAAAAAAAGCTGCTTAAAAGCCAAAAAAAGCTGCTTGAAACCCCCAGGTTTCACCCCAAAAAAAGTTCCTTAAAACCCCCAGGTTTCACCCCAAAAAAGTTCCTTAAAACCCCCAGGTTTCACCCCCAAAAAGTTCCTTAAAACCCCCAGGTTTCACCCCCAAAAAAGGTTCTCAAAACCCTGAGGTTTCACCCCAAAAAAGGTTCTCAAAACCCTGAGGTTTCACCCCAAAAAAGGTTCTCAAAACCCTGAGGTTACATCCCAAAGAAGATTTTTAAAACTCTGAAGTTTCACCCCAAAAAAGTTTCTTAAGACCCCAAGATTTCACCCCAAAAAATGGGGGTGGGTGCCCTAAAAACCCCAAAGGTTCTGCCCTAAGAGGACTGGAGAAAATCCTGAAGTTTCACCCCAAAAAAGCTTCTGAAAACCTCAGAGTTTAATTTTTAAAAATCTTCTTAAAACCCCAAATTTCACCCCCAAAAAGTTCCTTAAATCCCCAGGTTCCACCCCCAAAACCCTGCTAAAAACCCCAAAGTTTCATCCCAAAAAAAGGTTCCTAAAACCCTGAGGTTTCACCCCAAGAAATTTTCTCAAAATCCCAAGGTTTGACCCCAAAAATCCTCCTGAAAAACCCCGAGCTTTGAGCCCCAAAAAAAGCTTCTTAAAAGCTGTGCAAGTGTCCCCTCCCATGTCCCGGTTGTCCCCCTCCCCTGTCCCCCTCACCTGTCCAGGTGTCCTCTGTCCAGGTGTCCCCTCCCCATCGAGGTGTCCCGGTGTCCCCTCCCCTGTGGAAGTGTCCCCTCACCTGTCCCCTCCCCTGTCCCGGTGTCCCCTCCCCTGTCCCGGTGTCCCCTCCCCTGTCCAGGTGTCCCCTCCCCTGTGGAAGTGTCCCCTCCCCTGTCCCCTCCCCTGTCCCGGTGTCCCCTCCCCTGTCCAGGTGTCCCCTCCCGTGTCCCCTCACCTGTGGAAGTGTCCCCTCCCCTGTCCCCTCACCTGTGGAAGTGTCCCCTCCCCTGTCCCCTCCCCTGTCCAGGTGCCCCCTCCCCATCCAGGTGTCCAGGTGTCCCCTCCCCTGTGCAAGTGTCCCCTCCCCTGTCCAGGTGTCCTGGTGTCCCCTCCTCCCTGTCCCCTCCCCTGTGTAAGTGTCCCCTGTCCTGGTGTCCCCTCCCCTGTGGACGTGTCCCCTCACCTGTGGAAGTGTCCCCTGTCCCCGGTGTCCCCTCACCTGTCCAGGTGTCCCCTCCCCTGTGGAAGTGTCCCCTGTCCCGGTGTCCCCTCCCTGTCCCCGTCGTCCCCTCACCTGTCCAGGTGTCCCCTCCCGTGTCCCCTCACCTGTGGAAGTGTCCCCTCACCTGTCCCCTCCCCTGTGGAAGTGTCCCCTGTCCCGTGTCCCCTCACCTGTCCAGGTGTCCCCTCCCCTGACCCCTCCCCTGTCCCCTCCCGTGTGGAAGTGTCCCCTCCTGTGTCCCCTCCCCTGTCCCGGTGTCCCCTCCCCTGTCCAGGTGTCCCCTCCCGTGTCCCCTCACCTGTGGAAGTGTCCCCTCCCCTGTCCCCTCCCCTGTGGAAGTGTCCCCTGTCCCAGTGTCCCCCTCCCCTGTCCCGTGTCCCCTCCCCTGTCCCGGTGTCCCCTCCCCTGTCCCGTGTCCCCTCCCCTGTCCAGGTGTCCCCTCCCGTGTCCCCTCACCTGTGGAATTGCTCCGGCAGCAGCTGCGGCCCCACCCCCCAGCGCCTCCAGCACTTCCCGGCGCAGCCGCAGGAGGCGCTGCGAGTCCTCGGGGACGCTGCGGGGACACGGGTCACGGCCAGCCTCGCTCCTGAACTGCAACAGAACTGGGGACATTGTCATTGTCACCGTCACTGTCACCGTCATTGTCACCGTCACTGTCACCGTCACCGTCATTGTCACCATCACCGTCACCTCAGGGACGCTGCGGGGACACGGGTCACGGCCAGCCTCGCTCCTGAACTGCAACAGAACTGGGGACATTGTCATTGTCACCATCATTGTCACCGTCATTGTCACCGTCACCGTCATTGTCACCGTCACCTTGGGGACACTGCGGGGACACGGGTCACGGCCAGCCTCGCTCCTGAACTGCAACAGAACTGGGGACATTGTCATTGTCACCGTCACCGTCATTGTCACTGTCACCGTCACCGTCACTGTCACCTCAGGGACACGGGTCACGGCCAGCCTCGCTCCTGAACTGCAACAGAACTGGGGACATTGTCATTGTCACCGTCATTGTCACCGTCACCTCGGGGACACTGCGGGGACACGGTCACGGCCAGCCTCGCTCCTGAACTGCAACAGAACTGGGGACATTGTCATTGTCACCGTCACTGTCACCGTCATTGTCACTGTCACCATCATTGTCACCGTCACCGTCATTGTCACTGTCACCGTCACCTTGGGGACACAGGTCACCGGCCAGCCTCGTTCCTGAACTGCAACAAAACTGGGGACATTGTCACTGTCACCGTCATTGTCACTGTCATTGTCACTGTCACCGTCACCTCAGGGACACGGGTCACGGCCAGCCTCGCTCCTGAACTGCAACAGAACTGGGGACATTGTCACTGTCACCGTCACTGTCACTGTCACCTCGGGGACACGGGTCACGGCCAGCCTCGCTCCTGAACTGCAACAGAACTGGGGGACATTGTCATTGTCACCGTCACTGTCACTGTCACCGTCACCTCGGGGACACTGCGGGGACACGGGTCACGGCCAGCCTCGCTCCTGAACTGCCAACAGAACTGGGGACATTGTCATTGTCACCGTCATTGTCACTGTCACCGTCACCGTCATTGTCACCGTCATTGTCACCGTCATTGTCACCGTCATTGTCACCGTCACCGTCACCTCGGGGACACAGGTCACGGCCAGCCTCGCTCCTGAACTGCAACAGAACTGGGGACATTGTCATTGTCACCATCACCGTCACTGTCACCGTCACTGTCACCTCAGGGACACGGGTCACGGCCAGCCTCGCTCCTGAACTGCAACAGAACTGGGGACATTGTCATTGTCACCATCACCGTCATTGTCACCGTCATTGTCACCGTCACTGTCACCTCAGGGACACGGGTCACGGCCAGCCTCGCTCCTGAACTGCAACAGAACTGGGGACATTGTCATTGTCACCGTCACCGTCATTGTCACTGTCACCCTCGTTGTCACTGTCACCGTCACTGTCACCGTCATTGTCACCATCATTATCACTGTCACCGTCACTGTCACCGTCATTGTCACCATCACTGTCATTGTCACCGTCACCGTCATTGTCACCATCATTGTCATTGTCATTGTCACCGTCACTGTCACCATCATTGTCACCATCACTGTCACCGTCACTGTCACCGTCACCATCACCGTCATTGTCACCGTCACCGTCATTGTCACCGTCATTGTCATTGTCACCGTCACTGTCACTGTCATTGTCACCGTCACCATCACTGTCACCGTCATTGTCATTGTCACTGTCACCATCACTGTCACCGTGACTGTCACCATCACTGTCACTGTCATTGTCACCATCACTGTCACCGTCACTGTCGCCGTCACCGTCACTGTCACCGTCACCATCACTGTCATTGTCACTGTCATTGTCACTGTCACCATCACTGTCACTGTCACTGTCACCGTCATTGTCACCGTCACCATCATTGTCACCATCATTGTCACCATCACTGTCACTGTCACCGTCACTGTCACCGTCATTGTCACTGTCACCGTCATTGTCACCATCACTTGTCACTGTCACCGTCATTGTCACTGTCACGGTCACTAGGACACGCCCAGAGGTGACAAATCCATTACAAAACCATTTAAGGCCCTAACGACAAGGCAGGAAGGGGAATTCTTTTCCCCCGGAATGGGATTTCCTTTCCCAGGAATGGGGTTTTCTTTTTTCCAAAAAATGGGATTTTTTTCCCAGAAATGGGATTATTTTTTCCCCAGAAATGGGATTATTTTTTCCCAGAAATTGGATTATTTTTTCCCAGAAATGGGATTATTTTTTCCCCAGAAATGGGATTATTTTTTCCCAGAATTTGGATTATTTTTTTTCCCCAGAAATGGGATTATTTTTTCCCAGAAGTTGGATTATTTTTTCCCCAGAAATGGGATTATTTTTTCCCAGAAGTTGTTCTTTTTCCCAGAAACAAAACTTTTTTCCCACAAATGGGATTTTTTTCCCCCAGAAATGGGAATTTTTTTCCCCTAGAAATAAGGTATTTTTTTCCCAGAAATGAGACTTTTTCCCCAGAAATAAGATTTTTTCCACCAGAAACAAGGTCTTTTTCCCCAGAAATGGGATTTTCTCCCCCCAGAAATGGCATTTTTTCCCCCAGAAATTAGATTTTATTTTCCCCAGAAATTGGATTTTTTCCGCCAGAAATTAATTTTTTTTTCCCCAGAAATTGCATTTTTTTTTCCCCGGAAATGGGATTTTTTCTCCAAAAATGAGATTTTTTTTTTTTCCTCAGAAATGGGATTTTTCCCCCAGAATGGACATTTTTTTCCCCCAGAAATGGCATTTTTTCTCCAAAAATGGCATTTTTTCTCCCAAAATGAGATTTTTTTCCCCAGAAATGGCATTTTTTTCCCCCAGAAATTAGATTTTTTTTTCCCCAGAAACTGGATTTTTCCCCCCCAGAAATGGCATTTTTTTCTCCAAAAATGAGATTTTTTTTTCCCCAGAAATGGCATTTTTTCCCCCAGAAATTAGATTTTTTTTTTTTCCCCCAGAAACTGGAATTTTCCCCCCAGAAATGGCATTTTTTCTCCAAAATGAGATTTTTTTTTTTTCCCCCAGAAATGGCATTTTTTCTCCAAAAATGAGATTTTTTTTCCCCAGAAATGGCATTTTTTCTCCAAAAATGAGATTTTTTTTCCCCAGAAATGGCATTTTTTCTCCAAAAATGGCATTTTTTTCTCCCAAAATGAGATTTTTTTTCCCCCAGAAATGGCATTTTTTTCCCCAAAACACATTTTTTTTTTAGGGAAACCCCCGGGAACTCACCTTGGAGCAGGAAGTAGTCGGGGGCTGTTCTCCTCAGCGCCGCCGTCGCCTTCTCCCCGCGCCACTCCACGGCCAGGGCCTCGCGCAGCCGGCAGAACTGCAGGCGCTGCGTTTGGGGCAAAAAAAGGGGATTTTGGGGGTGGGGAAAAATGGAAACTCCTGGAGCTGGAAAGAACTGCAGGAGATGGGGTTTTGGGGCAAAAAAAGAGGATTTTGGGGGTGGGGAAAAATGGAAATTCCCTGAGATGGCAGAACTGCAGGAGATGGGGTTTTGGGGCAAAAAAAGAGGATTTTGGGGGTGGGGAAAAATGGAAATTCCCTGAGATGGCAGAACTGCAGGAGATGGGGTTTTGGGGCAAAAAAAGAGGATTTTGGGGGTGGGGAAAAATGGAAATTCCCTGAGATGGCAGAACTGCAGGAGATGGGGTTTTGGGGCAAAAAAAGAGGATTTTGGGGGTGGGGAAAATGGAAACTCCTACAGCTGGAAAGAACTCCAGGAGATGGGGTTTTGGGGCAAAAAAAGGGGATTTTGGGGGTGGGGAAAAATGGAAACTCCTGGAGCTGGAAAGAACTGCAGGAGATGGGGTTTTGGGGCAAAAAAAGGGGATTTTGGGTGTGGGGAGAAATGGAAACTCCTGGAGCTGGAAAGAACTGCAGGAGATGGGGTTTTGGGGCAAAAAAATGGGATTTTGGGGGTGGGGAGAAATGGAAATTCCCTGAGATAGCAGAACTGCAGGAGATGGGGTTTTGGGGCAAAAAATGGGATTTTGGGGGTGGGGAAAAATGGAAATTCCCTGAGATGGCAGAACTGCAGGAGATGGGGTTTTGGGGCAAAAAATGGGATTTTGGGGGTGGGGAAAAATAGAAACTCCTGGAGCTGGAAAGAACTCCAGGAGATGGGGTTTTGGGGCAAAAAATGGGATTTTGGGGGTGGGGAAAAATAGAAACTCCTGGAGCTGGAAAGAACTGCAGGAGATGGGGTTTTGGGGCAAAAAAAGAGGATTTTGGGGGTGGGGAGAAATGGAAATTCCCTGAGATAGCAGAACTGCAGGAGATGGGGTTTTGGGGCAAAAAAAGGGGATTTTGGGTGTGGGGAAAGGATGGAAATTCCCACAGCTGGCAAAATTCCAGGAAATGAAATTTGGGGGCAAAAAAAGGGGATTTTGGGTGTGGGGAAAGATGGAAACGCTTAAAGGTGGAAGAATTCCAGGAGATGGGATTTTGGGGGGAAAAATGGGATTTTGGGTTTGGAGGAAAGGGAAGAAGATCCTGGGGATCCCAAGGCAGGGAGCTGGGAATTTTAGGAGAACAGAAAATTGGGAATTCTCCCAACTCCACAGGCTCAGGAAATGGGGAATTGTCCCAGTTTCAGGATATCAGGAATTGGGAATTCTCTCAATTTCAGGGGAACAGGAGTTGGGAATTGTCCCAGTTTCAGGATATCAGGAGTTGGGAATTCTCCCAATTTCAGGGGAACAGGAGTTGGGAATTCTCCCCATTTTAGGGGAACAGGAGTTGGGAATTCTCCCCGTTTCAGGGGAACAGGAGTTGGGAATTCTCCCAGTTTCAGGGGAACAGGAGTTGGGAATTCTCCCAATTTCAGGGGAACAGGAGTTGGGAATTCTCCCCATTTCAGGGGAACAGGAGTTGGGAATTCTCCCAGTTTCAGGGGAACAGGAGTTGGGAATTCTCCCCATTTTAGGGGAACAGGAGTTGGGAATTCTCCCAGTTTCAGGGGAACAGGACTTGGGAATTCTCCCAATTTCAGGGGCTCAGGAATCGGGGAATCCTCAGGGACAAAGCCCGGCCCAACCCCATCCCGTGGGCTCTGGAGTCCCAGAAATGCATCCCCAGGAATTCCCACGGGATCGGGATCCGGCAGCTGCTCCTGGTGGCATCTGGGGACGTTCCCATCCCAGGGGACATTCCCAGCAGCCCAGGAATCCCAAAGGCATCCCAAAGGAATCCCAAAGGCATCCCAACATCCTGGGGGAAGGAAATTCCAGCTGGGACAGGACAGAGAGGGGTCAGGGCCATCTAAAAGGGACCTGGGGCCACCTCAAAGGGGTCAGGGCCACCTAAAAGGGACCTGGGGCCACCTCAAAGGGGTCAGGGCCACCAAAAAGGGACTTGGGGCCACCCTAAAAGGGGTCAGGGCCACCAAAAAGGGACCTGGGGCCACCTCAAAGGGGTCAGGGCCACCTAAAAGGGACCTGGGGCCACCTAAAAGGGATCAGGGCTACCTCAAAGGGATCAGGGCCACTCTAAAAGGGACTTGGGGCCACCTAAAAGGGACTTGGGGCCACCTAAAAGGGACTTGGGGCCATCTAAAAGGGCTCAAGACCACCTCAAAGGGCTCAGGGCCACCTAAGAGGGACTTGGGGCTACCTCAAAGGTGTCAGGGCCACCTCAAAGGGACTTGGGGCCACCAAGGAATGAAGGAAGCAGCAGAGGTGTTTTGGAACATCTGTCCTGGGTTTTTGGGTCCGTCCCAGGATTTTGGGGGTTTATCCCAGATTTTATGCCAGGATTTTGGGGTCCATCCCAGGGATTTTGGGGTTTTGGGGTCACGTCCCCACTGACCTTTTTGACCATGGTGGTCTCGGCCGGCTCCAGCCGGGCCCGTTTGGCCTCGGGTCCATCCTCCACCCCCGTGCTCACCTTGGCCACCTTGGGCTTCTCCCTGAGGATGGAAAACCCCAGGAATTCCACCAGGAACACCCCAAAATCCCGGGATTTCGGGGGGGGTCTGCCCCACAACTCACTCCACGAACTCGTGCTCGCCCAGGTCAGCGAACATGTAGCCGTGGTAGCCAAAAACGTCGCCGGCGAAGAACTTGATGCCGTTTTTGTGGCATATCTGGTTGATCCTCACCATGGATTCCCTGGAGCAGCAGGTGAGGCACACCTGGAGAGGAAATCTGGGGTATCAGCCCTGGATTTTGGGAGGTTTTATGGGGGAAAAGCTGAATGGGGCAGGGGGAGGAGTGGGATGGGGTTAGGTGTTTTTCTTTTCTGGGATAGAAGGGAATTGCAGCCCAAATTGGGGGGATTCTACCCCAAAATGGGGGATTCCACCCCAAAATGGGATTCAACCCCAAAATGGAGGGACTCTGCCCCAAAATGGGGGACTCCACCCCAAAATGGGGGGATTCCACCCCAAAATGGGGGATTCCACCCCAAAATGGGATTCAACCCCAAAATGGGGGGACTCTGCCCCAAAATGGGGGATTCCACCCCAAAATGGGGGGACTCTACCCCAAAATGGGGGGATTCTACCCCAAAATGGGACAATCACAGTCTGGAATGGGATAGTCCTGCCCAAAAATGGGACAATCACCCAAAACCTGTGAATATCCCCCCAAATCCAGGAATGACCTCCAAACCCATGACAATTCCCCCCAAACCCATGACAATCCCCCCTAGACCCCCCAAACCCGTGACAACCCCCCCACACCCCCAAATTTTGGGCAGCCCCTGAGGTACCGCGTCGAACTGGGTGAAGAACTCGTGGGGTTTGCTCTCCACGCTCTCGGGGTCGGCCTTGACCTCCACCATGGGGTTGAGGCTCTGCGCCCGCTCCAGCGAGGCCTCGGCGCGGTTCCGGCCCAGGGACCCCCCCGGGATCAGGAACTGCGCCCGGCTGTCCTCGGGGGACACCTGGGGAGGGAATTCCCACATTTTGGGGATCAGGGACCCCCCCGGGATCAGGAACTGCGCCCGGCTGTCCTCGGGGGACACCTGGGGATGGAGGAGATGGAATTCCCACATTTTGGGGATGAGGAACTGGGCCCGGCTGTCCTCGGGGGACACCTGGGGAGGGAATTCCCACATTTTGGGGATCAGGGACCCCCCGGGATCAGGAACTGGGCCCGGCTGTCCTCGGGGGACACCTGGGGATGGAGGAATTCCCACATTTTGGGGATCAGGGACCCCCCGGGATCAGGAACTGGGCCCGGCTGTCCTCGGGGGACACCTGGGGAGGGAATTCCCACATTTTGGGGATCAGGGACCCCCCGGGATCAGGAACTGGGCCCGGCTGTCCTCGGGGGACACCTGGGGAGGGAATTCCCACATTTTGGGGATCAGGAACTGCGCCCGGCTGTCCTCGGGGGACACCTGGGGATGGAGGAATTCCCACATTTTGGGGATGAGGAACTGGGCCTGGCTGTCCTCGGGGGACACCTGGGGATGGAGGGGGTGGAATTCCCACATTTTGGGGAGCAGGAACTGGGCCTGGCCGTCCTCGGGGGACACCTGGGGAGGGAATTCCCACATTTGGGGGAGCAGGGACCCCCTGGGATCAGGAACTGGGCCCGGCTGTCCTTGGGGGACACCTGGGGAGGGAATTCCCACATTTTGGGGATCAGGAACTGGGCCCGGCTGTCCTCGGGGGACACCTGGGGATGGAGGAGATGGAATTCCCACATTTTGGGGATCAGGGACCCCCCAGGATCAGGAACTGGGCCCGGCTGTCCTCGGGGGACACCTGGGGATGGAGGGGGTGGAATTCCCACATTTTGGGGAGCAGGAACTGGGCCTGGCCGTCCTCGGGGGACACCTGGGGAGGGAATTCCCACATTTGGGGGAGCAGGGACCCCCTGGGATCAGGAACTGTGCCCAGCTGTCCTTGGGGAACACCTGGGGAGGGAATTCCCACATTTTGGGGATCAGGGACCCCCCAGGATCAGGAACTGGGCCCGGCTGTCCTCGGGGGACACCTGGGGAGGGAATTCCCACATTTTGGGGATCAGGGACCCCCCGGGATCAGGAACTGGGCCCGGCTGTCCTCGGGGGACACCTGGGGATGGAGGAGATGGAATTCCCACATTTTGGGGATCAGGAACTGGGCCCGGCTGTCCTCGGGGGACACCTGGGGACAGTGGGGTCACAGCTCCAGGGGATGCAGGGGATGGAATTCCCACATTTTGGGGGTGTTTATGAGGGGAAAAGCCCAGGGATGGAGACAATGAAATTCCCATGTTTTGGGGGTGCTCCTGAGGGATGGAGGGGATGGAATTCCCACATTTTGGGGGAAAACCCCAGGGATGAAGAAGACCAAATCCCCACGTTTTGGGGATGTTTGTGACAGGGTGGAGATGATGAAATTCCCAAATTTCGGGAGAAAAACCCAGGCATGGAAATGATGAAATTCGCAGACTATGGGGGAAAACCCCAAGGATGGAGGTGATGGTGTGCCCAGGTGTGTGCCCAGGTGTGTCCCCAGGTGTGTGCCCCCCTCACCTGTTGGTGGTCCAGCAGGGTGAGGCCCCTGACCCCCGCCAGGATGAGGTTTTTGGCCACCTCGGCCCCCAGCCCGCGCAGCCCCACCAGCAGCACCCGCGACGCCCGTAACCTGTGGGGGCATCCCGGGAAAAAATCAGGATTTATCCTCAAAATAAATCCTAAAGAATGGCAATGTGGGAACCCAAAACCCCTATAGAGTGACCCCTAAACCCCATGGGGACCCCCCAAAACCAAACAGGGACCCCCTGACCCCTACAGAGCCACCCCAAACCCCTCTGGGGACCCCCCAAAACCAAACAGGGACCCTCAGACCTCTACAGAGCCACCCCAAACCCCTCTGGGGACCCCCCAAAACCAAACAGGGACCCCCTGACCCCTACAGAGCCACCCCAAACCCCTCTGGGGACCCCCCAAAAACCAAGCAGGGACCCCCTGACCCCTACAGAGCCACCCCAAACCCCACTAAGGACCCCCCAAAACCAAACGGAGACCCCCTGACCCCTACAGAGCCACCCCAAACCCCTCTGGGGACCCCCCAAAACCAGACAGGGACCCTCAGACCCCTACAGAGCCACCCCAAACGCCTCTGGGGACCCCCCAAAACCAAACAGGGACCCCCTGACCCCTACAGAGCCACCCCAAACCCCTCTGGGGACCCCCCAAAACCAAACAGGGACCCTCAGACCTCTACAGAGCCACACCTTACCTCAATGGGACCCCTCAAGACCAAATAGGGACCCCCAGACCCCCATAGAACCACCCCTAACCCTCATGGGGACCCCCCAAGGCCACGTAGGGACCCCCAGACCCCTACAGGGACTCTGAGACCCCAAGAGGGACCTCCCAGACCCCTACAGGGACCCCCAAGAGCCCCTAGAGAGCCCTCTTAACGCTCCTATAGGGTTCCTGTAACTCCTACAGGGCTCTTACCCCTCCTGTAGGGCCCCCCCCAAAGCCCACACAGAGACCCCCCCACAACCCCCCCAGCCCCACCGACCGTTTCTGGGCCTCGAGCCCCCAGAGCCGGATCTGCCGGTCGTACTGAGCCGCCTCCTCCTCGCTGATGCCGCCGGGGCTGGACTCGTCCTTCTCCACCATCACGGCGGCCCCCGAGACCCCTCTCAGGATCCCACACAGCCCCTCACGAGCCCTATAAGCCCCTCTGAGCTTCCGATCCCCTCTCGGCACCTCACAGCTCCTCCCGGGCCATCAGAGCCCCCCCAAAGCCCCTCAGGACCCCCGGACCCCTCAGGACCCCTCAGGGCCCCTCACGCAGCTCGCGGCGCCCCCTGGCGGCCCGCGCAAACCCCCGCGCCGCTCCACATGCCGCCGGGCGGCGGGGGGGAACGCGCCGAATCCGCTCCCGGTACCCGCGGCCCCTCAGGACAAAAGAACGGCCAGAGGTTTTGTTCTGCCGCCGTTTACGCCCCGGTGGGACGGCGCGAGGCCGCGGTCCCGGGTTTTGGGGGGCTTCCCGCGCGCCGTGTGGCACAACCCGCGTTGGTGTCCCCCCCCCCCCCCTTTTCCTCGCTGAGATGGACTCGTCCTCCTCCCATTGCGGGCGCTCCCGCCATCCCCCATCGGCTTCGTCAATCTCCGTCAGCCTCGTTGGGAGACTTCCGAGCGCGCCTTCGTCAACCTTCGGAAGTCTTCGGAACGAGTCGGAGAACTTCGGGAACACTCGGAGTGTTTTGGAGGAGCTCGCGGGAATCCCACGGTTTTCCCATCCCAAAGGAACTCAGCGGCCAAACCGGTGCAAAAAGCCAGTCAATAATTAGAAAAACCGGGGGTTTGGGCGTGGTTTTGTCCTGGTTTTATAAAATCTATGTGTTTTTTTTGCCAAGTCACAGGGAGATCCCTAACTCTCTTCCCGCTGCTCTCACCTTGCACGGATTTTTCTATAAATTCGTGACGTTTAGGGGGGTTGGGTTTGTTTTTTTTTTTTTTTTCTGAGCGACATTTGGATGTGGAGAAACATCCCGTGACCAGTGGAAATTCCCTGTCCTGAGCTGAACTCTAGGTGGGAAGAGGATTTTGGGGGAACATCGAGTCCAGTCATCAACGGGCACTGTGGGTTTGGGAGGGGTTTTGGGTAGGGAAAGAGGAATCCGTGAGGGGAAAAAATGACTCCAAATCTCCTTGTAAAATTTTCTTCCTGTAAAATTTCGCCCTAAAACTTTTCTTACGAAAATCCCCTCGCGCGAAGACTTTCGGACACCTTCGGACAACTTCGTGAGAATCCGGAGCGCTTTGGCGGCGCTCGGCAACGCTCGGCATCATCCGGAAAAACCCGACGAGCTCTTCGTGCATCCCCGCCGCCTTTCGGCCCCCTCCGGAGCAGCGGCGCTCGGGCGTTTCCGGCGGCGCTCGGGCGTTTCCGGCGGCCGCCGGGGCGCTGCCTCAGGGCGGGCGCCATTTTGTGTGTCCGCCCGCGGAGCGCGGGGCGCGGGCGGAGGAGCCGCCGGGCCGAGCCCCCCGCGCCGTTCAGTGACTGTGCCCCACGTTCTCCACCCCCTGCCCGTTGCCCATGGCCGTGGAGAGCCCGAGTGTCCCCCCCGCCGCCGCCGCCTCCCCCCCCAGCCCGCACTGCACCCCCCCTTCTCCGTCCTGCCACGGCAGCTGCAGCCTCCCCCGGCCGCCGCCGCCGCTCCAAGGCCACCATCACGGCCCGGACGAAAGGTCCAGTAACCGCCTCTCCCGAGCGCCTTCTCTGTGTGGCTGGGGGTCGGTCCGGCGCGCCGGACCAGGTTTGGGGAGGGGGCGGCGGGAGGGGAGGGCGAGGGGAGGGGGGGGGGGGCAGGCAGGGCCCAGGGGCTGAGGGGGGGCGGCCTGTGGGGAGGGGGCTCGGGGGGTCTGAGGAGGAGGAGGAGGAGGAGGAGGGTGAGGAAGGGCCACAGGGGGATCGGGGGAGGCCCGGGAGGCTCTGAGGAGGAGGAGGAGGAGGAGGGTGAGGAAGGGCCACAGGGGGATTGGCGGGGGGGGGGGTGAGGAAGGAGCTGAGGGGGATTTGGGGGGGGGGCGTGAGGAGGAGGAGGAGGAAGGGCCTAAGGGGGATTTGAGGAGGAAGAGGAAGGAGCTGAGGGGGTTTGAGGAGGAGGAGGAGGAAGGAGCTGAGGGGGTTTGAGGAGGGTGAGGGTGAGGAAGGAGCTGAGGGGGGTTTGGGGGGGGGCGTGAGGAGGAGGAGGAGGAAGGGCCTAAGGGGGATTTGAGGAGGAGGAGGAGGAGGAAGGGCCTGAGAGGGGTTTGAGGAGGAAGAGGGTGAGGAAGGAGGATTTGAGGAGGAAGAGGAGGGTGAGGAAGGGCCTGAGGGGGGTTTGAGGAGGAAGAGGGTGAGGAAGGAGGATTTGAGGAGGAAGAGGAGGGTGAGGAAGGGCCTGAGGGGGATTTGAGGAGGAAGAGGAGGGTGAGGAAGGGCCTAAGGGGGGTTTGAGGAGGAAGAGAGTGAGGAAGGAGCTGAGGAGGAAGAGGAGGGTGAGGAAGGAGCTGAGGAGGAAGAGGAGGGTGAGGAAGGAGCTGAGGGGATTTGGGGGCTCCTGAGGAGGAGGAAGAGGGGAGGAAGGCAGTGCAGGCCTTAGGGGGGGGTGTGAGGGGATTTGGGAGGTTTTGGGTGATTTTTGAGGGATGATCGGGGGGGAACAGGGGGTTGAGGTGATTTTTTGGGGGGGCTCCTGAGGTGCGGGGGGCGTTTAACCCCAATTTGGGGGGGGGTTGGGTCCTCCCTGAGGGGCTCCCACCCCTTTTTGAGGGGATTCATTTTGGGGAGGGGGTTTCGTTCCTCTTTAGGGAAGAATAAAGCTCCTTTTTTTGGGGCGGGGTCTCGAGGTTTGGGGGTGTTTAGAGCCTTTTTAGGGGTTTAACCCCTTTTTTGGGGATTAAAATCCTCATTTGGGGGATTTTAGGGGTTCAGCCTTTTGGGGGGAAAGTTTTACTTCCAGAGGGGGATCTAGTTGGGTTTTTGGGGGGTTTAGGTTTTTTTGGGGGGCTTTAACCCTTTTCAAGGGATATTTAAGGTGCTGGAGATGCTTAACCCCCATTTTGGGGGCTTTTAGAGCCTTTTTGGGGGGTTTTAGACCCTTTTTTGGGGGTTTAACCCCTTTTTGGGGGGGATTAAAATCCTTTTTTGAGGGGATTTTAGGGGTTCACCTCTTTTTGGGGAACTTTTACTTCCAGAAGGGGGATCTAGTTGGGTTTTTGGGGGCATTTAATCCTTTTTAAAGTGATATTTGGGCGCTGGAAGGGGGGGGTCTAACCCCTGTTTTGGGGAATTTTAGCTCCTTTTAGATATTTTTTTGGGGGGGGTTGGTCCTGAATAAGTTCTTTATTCCCTCATTAAAATTCCATTTATTTCCGAAAACCCCCCCAAATTTGGGTCAGGAACTTTGGGGATCCCTGCAGGGACTTCAAATGCTCCAAAATCTCCAAATCTGCCCCCAAAAATCCCCTTTTCCCTCTTTTTGTGACCCCTCCCCACCGTAATTCGGGGCCATTTCTTGAATTCCCTTTTTTTTTTTGGTAGTTCAATCCAAATAATGTGAGAAAACCAGAGAAAAAGGTAAAATCAAGGAGGTTTGGGGGCAATTTGTAGGAAAAATTGTAAATTCGGGAATTTTGGGGGTGTTTGTAGGGAAAAAAAGTGAATTTGGGGATATTTTTAGGGGGAAAACTGCATTTTTAGGGAAAAAAAATATAAATCCAGGGAGTTTTGAGGGTGTTTGTAGGGGGAAAAGTGAATTTGGGGATATTTTTAGGGAGGAAAAAGTGAATTTTTAGGGGTAAAATGGGAATCTGGGGGGTTTTGAGGGTGTTTGTAGGGGAAAAAAAGGGAATTTGGGGAGTTTGGGGGATATTTTAAGGGGGGAAAAGTGAATTTTAGGGTGTTTTTCAGGGAAAAAAGTGAATTTTTAGGGTATTTTTAGAGGGAAAAAGGTAAATCTACGGAGTTTGGGGGTGTTTTTAGGAAGAAAAGGGTAATTAAGGGAGTTTGGGGGATACTTCTTAGGATAAAAAGGTAAATCCAGGGAATTTGGGGGGATTTTTAGAAAAAAAAGATGAAGTAAGGGAATTTTGGGGCTATTTTTAGGGGAAAATGTGAATTTTTAGGGGAAAAAAAGTAAATCCAGGCAGTTTGGGGGGTATTTTTAGGGGGAAAAAAGCAAATTAAGGGAGGTTTGGGGATATTTCTTTTAAAAAAAAAAGTCAATCCAGGGATTTTTGGGGATTTTTCTGGGAAAAAGGCAAATCCAGGGAATTTTGGGGAGCTGGGCTTCGTTTCCATGTGGGGAATGGGTGGGGAATGGGTGGAAAATGTGGAATTTTGCATTTTTGGTGCCTTTTCTCCCCTCCCTTGGTCCCCCCACGTGTAAATACCCCTGGTGTGTCCCAAACCAAGCAGAACCCCCCCCAAAAAAAGTCACAAAAGCACACAATTCCCAAAAAAAACCCCAAAAATCCAAAAAAAAGAGGGACATTTCCCGGTGCGACAACCCCGCCACTCCGAGCTGGAGCGGGATTTTCCACAGACGCGTGGAAAAGTTGGTGGAAATCACGGAAAAATGTGTGAAAATCATCAAAGAAAGGTGGTAAAAAGCACCTCACACTGCCCTGCGCCCCAGGTGTGCCCCCCAGGTGTGCCCAGGTGTGCCCAGGTGTGCCCAGGTGTGTCCTGCGTGTGCCCCAGCTGTGCCCAGGTGTGTCACAGGTGTGTCCCAGGTGTGCCCCTCCAGGTGTGTCCCAGGTGTGCCCCACTTGTACCCAGGTGTGTCCCAGGTGTCCCCATTTGTGCCCAGGTGTGTCACAGGTGTGCCCCACTTGTACCCAGGTGTGTCCCAGGTGTGCCTGGGTGTGCCCAGGTGTGTCATAGGTGTGTCCCAGGTGTGCCCTGGTGTGTCCCAGGTGTCCCCATTTGTGCCCAGGTGTCCCCATTTGTGCCCAGGTGTGTCCCAGGTGTGTCCCAGCTGTGCCCCTCCAGGTGTGTCCCAGGTGTGCCTGGGTGTGCCCAGGTGTGTCACAGGTGTGCCCAGGTGTGCCCCAGGTGTGCTCCCCAGGTGCCCCCAAGGTGTGCCCCCCAGGTGTGCCCAGGTGTCCCCATTTGTGCCCAGGTGTGTCCCAGGTGTGCCTCTCCAGGTGTGCCCCTCCAGGTGTGTCCCAGGTGTGCCCCATTTGTGCCCAGGTGTGTCATAGGTGTGTCCCAGCTGTGCCCCTCCAGGTGTGCCCCAGGTGTGTGCCCCCAGGTGTGTCCCACGTGTGCCCCTCCAGGTGTGCCCAGGTGTGTCCTGGGTGTGTCCCTCCAGGTGTACCCCAGTTGTGTCCCAGTTGTGTCCCAGTTGTGTCCCAGGTGTGCCCAGGTGTGTCCCAGGTGTGTCCCCAGCTGTGCCCAGGTGTTTCCCAGGTGTGTCCCAGGTGTGTCCCCAGCTGTGCCCAGGTGTTCCCAGGTGTGTCCCAGCTGTCCCCAGCTGTGCCCAAGGTTATCCCAGGTGTGCCCAGGTGTGCCACTCTAGGGGTGTCCTGGGTGTGAACCTCCAGGTGTGTCCCAGTTGTGCCCAGCTGTGTCCCAGGTGTACCCCAAGTGTGTCCCAAATGTCCCCAGCTGTGCCCAGCTGTGCCCAGGTGTACCCAGGTGTGCCCAGGTGTATCCCAGGTGTACCCAGCTGTGCCCAGGTGTAGCCCAGCTGTGCTCAGGTGTGCCCAGCTGTGCCCAGGTGTACCCAGGTGTAGCCCAGCTGTACCCAGGTGTGCCCAGCTGTGCCTAGGTGTATCCCAGGTGTACCCAGGTGTATCCCAGGTGTGCCAGGTGTATCCCAGGTGTATCCCAGGTGTATCCCAGGTGTACCCAGGTGTACCCAGCTGTGCCCAGGTGTATCCCAGCTGTGCCCAGGTGTATCCCAGGTGTACCCAGGTGTGCCCAGGTGTATCCCAGGTGTACCCAGGTGTGCCCAGGTGTATCCCAGGTGTATCCCAGGTGTATCCCAGCTGTCCCTAGGTGTACCCAGCTGTGCCCAGGTGTGCCCAGGTGTACCCAGGTGTATCCCAGCTGTGCTCAGGTGTACCCAGGTGTACCCAGCTGTGCCCAGCTGTGCCCAGGTGTACCCAGGTGTATCCCAGCTGTGCTCAGGTGTACCCAGGTGTACCCAGCTGTGCCCAGCTGTGCCCAGGTGTACCCAGGTGTGCCCAGGTGTATCCCAGGTGTATCCCAGGTGTATCCCAGATGTACCCAGGTGTGCCCAGGTGTACCCAGCTGTGCCTAGGTGTACCCAGGTGTACCCAGGTGTGCTCAGGTGTAGCCCAGGTGTACCCAGGTGTATCCCAGGTGTATCCCAGGTGTACCCACGTGTATCCCAGGTGTACCCAGGTGTGCCCAGATGTGCCCAGGTGTATCCCAGGTGTACCCAGGTGTATCCTAGGTGTATCTCAGGTGTACCCAGGTGTACCCAGGTGTATCCCAGGTGTACCCACGTGTATCCCAGGTGTACCCAGGTGTATCCCAGCTGTGCCCAGGTGTACCCAGGTGTATCCCAGGTGTATCCCAGCTGTGCCCAGGTGTATCCCAGGTGTACCCAGCTGTGCCCAGGTGTATCCCAGGTGTACCCAGGTGTACCCAGGTGTGCCCAGGTGTATCCCAGGTGTACCCAGGTGTATCCTAGGTGTATCCCAGGTGTACCCAGCTGTGCCCAGGTGTACCCAGGTGTATCCTAGGTGTATCCCAGGTGTACCCAGGTGTGCCCAGGTGCCCCCATCCCGGGGAGCCGTTGGCACTGGGGTGTCTCTCCGCTGCCCCGCGCCGCTCCGCGTTTCCCGTCTCCGTTCAAGCCCGGGCTGGGTTTGGTCCCTTTTTCCGTTTATTCCTAAAACCCATCAGGAATCTCGCTCGTTAGCGAGGCCTCGTTAAGGGTTAATTAATTCCAGAGAGGTTTCAGCCTAAGGAGCGCCTTTGATCCTGAGGATTTCCTTTTATTGCGCCCCAAAAATCCCCAAAAAATGGGAATTTTATCCCCTTTGTTCACGGGAATTCCATCATTACAGCAAAATCCCCCCCAAAAATGGGAATTTTATCCCTTTTGTTCATGGGAATTCCATCATTACAGCAAAATCCCCCAAAAATGGGAATTTTATCCCCTTTGTTCACGGGAGTTCCATCATTACAGCAAAATCCCCCAAAAATGGGAATTTTATCCCCTTTGTTCACGGGAGTTCCATCATTACAGCAAAATCCCCAAAAAATGGGAATTTTATCCCTTTTGTTCACGGGAGTTCCATCATTACAGCAAAATCCCCAAAAAATGGGAATTTTATCCCCTTTGTTCATGGGAGTTCCATCATTACAGCAAAATCCCCAAAAAATGGGAATTTTATCCCCTTTGTTCACAGGAGTTCCATCATTACAGCAAAATCCCCAAAAAATGGGAATTTTATCCCCTTTGTTCATGGGAATTCCATCATTACAGCAAAATCCCCCAAAAATGGGAATTTTATCCCCTTTGTTCATGGGAATTCCATCATTACAGCAAAATCCCCAAAAAATGGGAATTTTATCCCCTTTGTTCACGGGAGTTCCATCATTACAGCAAAATCCCCAAAAAATGGGAATTTTATCCCCTTTGTTCACGGGAGTTCCATCATTACAGCAAAATCCCCCCAAAAATGGGAATTTTCCTGCTTTTTATTTAATGGAGATTTCGTTATCAGAGCAAAATCCCCCCCCAAAAAATTGAATTTTCCCTCTTTTTTTAAAATGGAAACTTCGAAATCAGAATAAAATCCTCCCAAAAATGGGATTTTTGCCTCATTTTTTTGGTAGATATGTCATTATTACAGAAAGATCCCCCCCAAAAATTGGATTTTTTTCTTCTGTTTAAAATGGGAATTTCATTATCAGAGGAAAACCCTTAAAAAATTGAATTCTCCCTTTTTATTTTAAATGGAAATTTCATTATTACGGCAAAATCCCCCCCCCCCCCCCAAAATTGCATTTTCTTCCATTTTTTTCATAGGAATTTTATCATCAGAGCAAAATTCCCCTAAAAATGGGAATTTCCCATTATATTTATTAGAAATTTGATTATCTGAGCAAAACCCCCAAAAATGGGATTTTTTTTCTTTTTCAAAAAGGGAAATTTCAGCATGAGAGGAAAATCCCCTCAAAAAATGGGATTTTCCCCCCAAAACCAAGAAAATTCCCAGTATTTTTCCCCAAAATACAAGAAAATTCCCATTTCCCCCAAAAAAATTACAGAATTCCAATTTTTTTTTTCCTAAAAGAACCCCAGGAAATTCCCAATTTTTTTCCCAAAAAACCTCGGAAAATTCCCATTTTTTCCCCCCAAAAACCCAGAGAATTCCCATTTTTTTTCCAGGGAGGACTGGGATCCTCAGGAGGATCCACAATTCCCAATTTCCTCTCCAAACCCCACAAAATCCCCTTTATTTTTCCCCAAAAAACCAGAAAAATCCCATTTCCCCCCCAAAAAAAACCCAGAAAAATCCCATTTTATCACCAAAAAATCCCATTTTTTCCCATAAAATTCCCTTTTTTTTCCAGGGATGATGGGGCACCTCAGGAGGATCCACAATTCCCGTTTTCCTCTCCCAACCCCATAAAATCCCCTTTATTTTCTCCCCAAAAACCCAGAAAAATCCTGTTTTTCCCAGAAAAATCCTGTTATTCCCAGAAAATTCCCGTTTTTCCCCAGAAAAATCCCGTTTTCTCCCTGAAAATTCCCATTTTTCCCATAAAAATCCTATTTTTCCCCCGGAAAAATCCCCTTTTTTCCCAAAAAAAACCCCAGAAAAGTCCCATTTTTCCCCCAATAAATCCCATTTTTCCCCAGAAAATTCCCATTTTTCCCCGGAAAAATCCCATTTTCCCGAGAAAATTCCCATTTTTTCTCATAACGTTCCCATTTCCCTCAGAAAATCCCTGTTTTTGCCCAAAAAATCCCTGTTTTTGCTCGGAAAATTCCCATTTTTCCCCAGAACATTCCCATTTCCCCCCAGAAAATCCCGTTTTTCCCAGAAAATTCCCATTTCCCCAGAAAATTCCCATTTTCCCAGAAAATTCCCATTTTTCCCCAGAACATTCCCATTTTTCCCAGAAAAATCCCATTTTCCCCCTGAAAAATCCCTGTTTTTCCCAAGAAAATTCCCACTTCCCCCCAGAAAATCCCCGTTTTTCCCAGAACATTCACGTTTCCCCCCAGAAAATCCCATTTTTCCCCAGAAAATCCCCGTTTTTTTCTCAGAAAATCCCCGTTTTCCCCCAGAAAATCCCCGTTTTTTCTCAGAAAATCCCGTTTTTCCCCAGAAAATCCCATTTTTCCCCAGAAAATCCCCGTTTCCCCCCAGAACATCCCCGTTTTTCCCCCGAAAATCCCCGTTTTTTCTCAGAACATCCCCGTTTTTCCCCAGAAAATCCACGTTTTTCCCCCGAAAATCCCCGTTTTTTTCTCAGAAAATCCCGTTTTTCCCCAGCAAATCCCATAAGCGCGTTTCTCCCCCCCAGGGAGGATGGGGAGCTGGAGGAGGGCGAGCTGGAGGACGACGGCGGCGACGAGGCCCCGGAGAGCCGCCGGCCGTCGCAGCGCGAGCGGCGCCGCAGCGGCTCCGCGGACGAGCGGGGCCACCGGCGGCTGAAGCGCAAGCGCCGCAAGGACAAGGACAAGAGGAGGTCCAAGAAAAAGAGGAAATCCAAGCACAGGGTGGGCTGTCCCTGGATCCCAGCGTCCGGGCAGAAAGCCGGGATTCCCCGGCTTTGCTCCCGATGAGAATTCCTCGGGTGCCGGTGTTCGCTGCTTTAGCCGCGGGCGTTCCTCTGCAAGCTCGCCTCAGCTTGAGGGAGAAATCCTTTCTTGCGCGGTCGCAAATGCGCAAGTTTCCTGGAGATTCCCCTCAAATTCCATGGGAAATCCGTTTTTAGTCTCTTTTTTCCGAGGCTCTGTAAGAATTCCCCTCAAATTCCATGGAAGATCCATTTTTAGTCTCTTTTTTCCGAGGCTTTGTAAGAATTCCCCTCAAATCCCATGGAAAATCCATTTTTAGTCTCTTTATTCCAAAGCTTTGTAAGAATTCCCCTCAAATTCCATGGAAAATCCATTTTTAGTCTCTTTATTCCAAAGCTCTGTAAGAATTCCCCTCAAATTCCATGGGAAATCCATTCTTAGTCTCTTTATTCCAAAGTTCTGTAAGAATTCCCCTCAAATTCCATGGAAGATCCATTTTTAGTCTCTTTTTTCCAAGGCTCTGTAAGAATTCCCCTCAAATTCCATGGAAAATCCATTTTGAGTGTCTGTATTCCAAAGCTTTGTAAGGATTCCAGTCACATTCTATGGAAAATCCATTCTTAGTCTCTGTATTCCAAAGCTTTGTAAGAATTTCCGTCAAATTCCATGGAAAATCCATTTTTAGTCTCTTTTTTCCGAGGCTCTGTAAGAATTTCCCTCAAATTCCATGGAAAATCCATTTTTAGTCTCTTTATTCCAAAGCCCTGTAAGAATTCCCCTCAAATTCCATGGAAAATCCATTCTTAGTCTCTTTATTCCAAAGCTTTGTAAGAATTCCCCTCAAATTCCATGGGAAATCCATTCTTAGACTCTTTATTCCAAACCTTTGTAAGAATTTCCGTCAAATTCCATGGAAAATCCATTTTTAGTCTCTTTTTTCCGAGGCTCTGTAAGAATTTCCCTCAAATTCCATGGGAAATCCATTTTTAGTCTCTTTATTCCAAACCTTTGTAAGAATTCCCTTCAAATTCCATGGGAAATCCACTCTTAGACTCTTTATTCCAAAGCTCTGTAAGAATTTCCGTCAAATTCCATGGAAAATCCATTTTTAGTGTCTGTATTCCAAACCCTTGTAAGAATTCCCCTCAAATTCCATGGGAAATCCATTTTTAGTCTCTTTTTTCCGAGGCTCTGTAAGAATTCCCCTCAAATTCCATGGAAAATCCATTTTTAGTCTCTTTATTCCAAAGCTTTGTAAGAATTTCTGTCAAATTCCATGGAAAATCCATTTTTAGTGTCTGTATTCCAAACTCTTGTAAGAATTCCCCTCAAATTCCATGGAAAATCCATTTTTAGTCTCTTTTTTCTGAGGCTCTGTAAGAATTTCCGTCAAATTCCGTGGAAAATCTATTTTTAGTCTCTTTATTCCAAAGCTTTGTAAGAATTCCCCTCAAATTCCATGGAAAATCCATTTTTAGTCTCTTTTTTCCGAGGCTCTGTAAGAATTCCCCTCAAATTCCATGGAAAATCCATTCTTAGACTCTTTATTCCAAAGCTTTGTAAGAATTCCTGTCAAATTCCATGGAAAATCTATTTTTAGTCTCTGTATTCCAAACCCTTGTAAGAATTCCCCTCAAATTCCATGGGAAATCCATTTTGAGTCTCTTTTTTCCGAGGCTTCGTAAGAATTCCCGTCAAATTCCATGGGAAATCCATTTTGAGTGTCTGTATTCCAAAGCTTTGTAAGAATTCCAGTCACATTCCATGGAAAATCCATTCTTAGTCTCTTTATTCCAAAACTGTGTAAGAATTCTCCTTAAATTTCATGGAAAACCCATTTTTAGTCTCTTTATTCCAAAGCTCTGTAAGAATTTCTCTCAAATTTCATGAAAAACCCTTTTTTTTTGTGTCTCAAGTCCCAAATTTCCTCAAATTCCCCTCAAATTCCAAGAAAAACCCAAATTTTTGTGTCTCAAGTCCTGAATTTCCTAAAATTTCCCTC
This sequence comes from Anomalospiza imberbis, assembly GCF_031753505.1. Lineage (NCBI taxonomy): Eukaryota > Metazoa > Chordata > Aves > Passeriformes > Viduidae > Anomalospiza > Anomalospiza imberbis. The sequence continues at coordinate 13,149 of NW_027100616.1, read as the reverse complement.
AACTTCCAGAAAAAAAAACCATTTTTTAGTATCTTTATTCCAAATTTCTGTAAAAATTCCACTCAAATTCCAGGAGAAATCCATTTTTTAGTATCTTAATCCCAGAATCAGGAATTCCGGGCTCTGGGAAGGGCTCAGGGCTGAATTTCCAGGGAAATTTGGGAATTCTGGGCATTGGGAAAGGCTCAGGGCTGACTTTTCCAGGAAATTTGGGAATTCTGGGGGTTGGGAAGGGCTCAGGGCTGAATTTCCAGGGAAATTTGGGAATTCCAGGGGTTGGGAAGGGCTCAGGGCTGAATTTCCAGGGAAATTTGGGAATTCTGGGCTCTGGGAAGGGCTCAGGGCTGAATTTCCAGGGAAATTTGGGAATTCCAGGGGTTGGGAAGGGCTCGGGGCTGAATTTCCAGGGAAATTTGGGAATTCCGGGGGTTGGGAAGGGCTCAGGGCTGAATTTCCAGGGAAATTTGGGAATTCCGGGGGTTGGGAAGGGCTCAGGGCTGAATTTCCAGGGAAATTTGGGAATTCCAGGGGTTGGGAAGGGCTCGGGGCTGACTTTTCCGGCTTTTCCAGCGGCACGCTTCGTCCAGCGAGGATTTGTCGGATTTCAGCGACGACTCCGAGTACAGCCCCGCGGAGAAGGGACACCGCAAGTACCGGGAGTACAGCCCAGTTTACCCCGTGAGCCTTACTGGGAATACTGGGAATGGTGACTGGGAATACTGGGAATGGTGACTGGGAATACTGGGAATGGTGACTGGGAATACTGGGAATAATGGTCACTGGGAATACTGGGAATGGTCACGGGGAATACTGGGAATGGTGACTGGGAACATTGGGAATGGTCACTGGGAATACTGGGAATGGTGACTGGGAAATCCCGGGAGTACAGCCCAGTTTACCCCGTGAGTCTTACTGGGAATACTGGGAACGGTGACTGGGAATACTGGGAACGGTGACTGGGAATACTGGGAATGGTGACTGGGAATACTGGGAACGGTGACTGGGAATACTGGGAACGGTCACTGGGAACACTGGGAATGGTCACTGGGAATACTGGGAACGGTGACTGGGAATACTGGGAATGGTGACTGGGAATACTGGGAACGGTGACTGGGAATACTGGGAACGGTCACTGGGAATACTGGGAATGGTGACTGGGAATACTGGGAATAATGGTCACTGGGAATACTGGGAATGGTCACTGGGAATACTGGGAATGGTCACTGGGAATACTGGGAACGGTCACGGGGAATACTGGGAATGGTCACTGGGAATACTGGGAACGGTGACTGGGAATACTGGGAATGGTCACTGGGAATACTGGGAATGGTCACTAGGAATACTGGGAACGGTGACTGGGAATACTGGGAACGGTGACTGGGAATACTGGGAATGGTGACTGGGAATACTGGGAATGGTGACTGGGAAATCCCGGGAGTACAGCCCAGTTTACCCCGTGAGTCTTACTGGGAATACTGGGAACGGTCACTGGGAATACTGGGAATGGTCACTGGGAATACTGGGAATGGTGACTGGGAATACTGGGAACGGTGACTGGGAATACTGGGAGTACAGCCCAGGTTAAATCCGTGAGTGTTACTCCCCCATTACATGGAATACTGGGAGAGGAAACTGGGAATTTTTGGGAATTCCTCATCCCAACCTCTCCCATCCCGTTCCCAGTCCCACCAGTACTCCCAGTGCCATCCCAAGGGAATACAGACTGGGATTTTTTTGGGAATTTTTGGGAATTCCAGGTGCTGACCTCTCCCATCCCATTCCCAGTCCCACCAGTACTCCCAGTGCCATCCCAAGGGAAGAATAATTGGGATTTTTTTGGGAATTTTTGGGAATTCCTCATCCCGACCTCTCCCATCCCGTTCCCAGTCCCACCAGTACTCCCAGTGCCATCCAAGGGAATACAGACTGGGATTTTTTTGGGGAATTTTTGGGAATTCCTCATCCCGACCTCTCCCATCCCGTTCCCAGTCCCACCAGTACTCCCAGTGCCATCCCAAGGGAATACAGACTGGGATTTTTTTGGGGAATTTTTGGGAATTCCTCATCCCGACCTCTCCCATCCCGTTCCCAGTCCCACCAGTACTCCCAGTGCCATGCCAAGGGAATACAGACTGGATTTTTTTTGGGAATTTTGGGAATTCCTCATCCCGACCTCTCCCATCCCGTTCCCAGTCCCACCAGTATTCCCAGTTGCCCCGCAAGGGCCACCCCAAGGGGGAGCCCAAGGGCTACGGGGGCTCCTACGAGGAATTCGAGCCCGAGGAGTTCGGGCCCTTCGAGGCCGAGGAGGAGGAGGAGGCGCCCAAGGACGACTTCGACGACTTCTCCAAGGAGCTGAGCCAGTACCGGCGCTCCAAGGAGGGAGCGCACCGCGCCAGAGGTACCGGAGCAACGGGAACAGCAACGGGAAAAATCCCGGCAAAAATCCCCAAAAAAAAAAAAAAAAACCAACCAAAAAAAAAAAACCAACCAAAAAAACCCCAAAAATTTTCCCGTTTTCCCCCGTTTATTTTCCCGTTTTTTCCCATTTATTTTCCCCTTTTTTTCCCCCGTTTATTTTCCCGTTTTCCCCCCCTTATTTTCCCGTTTTATCCCCCGTTTATTTTCCCGTTTTTTCCCCCCGTTTATTTTCCCGTTTTATCCCCCGTTTATTTTCCCGTTTTTTCCCCCATTTATTTTCCCGTTTTCCCCCGTTTATTTTCCCGTTTTTTCCCCGTTTATTTTTCCCGTTTTTTTCCCCGTTTATTTTCCCGTTTTCCCCCGTTTATTTTCCCGTTTTTTCCCCCGTTTATTTTCCTGTTTTTTTCCCCGTTTATTTTCCCGTTTTTTCCCCGTTTATTTTCCTGTTTTTTTCCCCGTTTATTTTCCCGTTTTCCCCCGTTTATTTTCCCGTTTTCCCCCGTTATTTTCCCGTTTTCCCCCGTTTATTTTCCCGTTTTCCCCCGTTATTTTCCGTTTTCCCCCGTTTATTTTCCCATTTTTTTCTCATTTATTTTCCCGTTTTTTCCCCCGTTTATTTTCCCGTTTTCCCCCGTTATTTTCCCGTTTTCCCCCGTTTATTTTCCCATTTTTTTTCATTTATTTTCCCGTTTTCCCCCGTTTATTTTCCTGTTTTCCCCGTTCCAGGCCGGGGCCGGGGCCGGGGTTTCCGAGGCCGGGGCCGGGGCCGGGGCCGGGGGCTGGGCCGGGGCCGGGGCCGCACCCGCAGCGACCCCGAGGATGAGGAGGAGCCCTTCGAGGAGGAGCTGGAGGTGAGCGGAGAGCGGGGATTCCGGGAATTCTGGGAATTCCAAACCTGCCCGCGGCTCTGGAGCCCTGGGAATTCTGAGCCGGTTCTGGGGGCTCTGGAGTCCTGGGAATTCCAGGAATTCTGAGCCGGTTCTGGGGCTCTGGAGTCCTGGGAATTCTCCAGAATTCTGAGCCGGTTCTGGGGCTCTGGAGTCCTGGGAATTCTGGGAATTCTGAGCCGGTTCTGGGGCTCTGGAGTCCTGGGAATTCTCCAGAATTCTGAGCCGGTTCTGGGGCTCTGGAGTCCTGGGAATTCTCCAGAATTCTGAGCCGGTTCTGGGGCTCTGGAGTCCTGGAATTCCAGGAATTCTGAGCCGGTTCTGGGGCTCTGGAGTCCTGGGAATTCTGGAATTCTGAGCCAGTTCTGGGGCTCTGGAGTCCTGGGAATTCTCCAGAATTCTGAGCCGGTTCTGGGGCTCTGGAGTCCTGGGAATTCTCCAGAATTCTGAGCCGGTTCTGGGGCTCTGGGGTCCTGGAATTCTCCAGAATTCTGAGCCGGTTCTGGGGCTCTGGAGTCCTGGGAATTCTCCAGAATTCTGAGCCGGTTCTGGGGCTCTGGGGTCCTGGGAATTCCGGGAATTCTGAGCCAGTTCTGGGGCTCTGGGGTCCTGGGAATTCCGGGAATTCTGAGCCAGTTCTGGGGTTCTGAAATCCTGGGAATTCCTCCAGGAATTCTGAACCAATCCCAGGGGAATTCTGAGCCAGTTCTGGGGTTCTGGAATTCCCCAAGGAATTCTGATTTGGGGTGGGTTTGGGACTGGGATTTGGGGTGGATTTGGGGTGGGTTTGGGCTGGATTTGGGACTGGGATTTGGGATTGGGATTTGGGCTGGATTTGGGACTGGGATTTGGGCTGGATTTGGGGTGGGTTTGGGCTGGATTTGGGGTGGGTTTGGGCTGGATTTGGGACTGGGATTTGGGACTGGGATTTGGGGTGGGTTGGGCTGGATTTGGGGTGGGTTTGGGCTGGATTTGGGATTGAGATTTGGGACTGGGATTTGGGGTGGATTTGGGATTGGGATTTGGGACTGGGATTTGGGGTGGATTTGGGATTGGGATTTGGGGTGGGTTTGGGCTGGATTTGGGATTGAGATTTGGGACTGGGATTTGGGGTGGATTTGGGATTGGGATTTGGGGACTGGGATTTGGGGTGGATTTGGGACTGGGATTCGGGGTGGGTTTGGGCTGGATTTGGGGTGGGTTTGGGCTGGATTTGGGATTGAGATTTGGGACTGGGATTTGGGGTGGATTTGGGATTGGGATTTGGGACTGGGATTTGGGGTGGATTTGGGATTGGGATTTGGGGTGGGGTTTGGGCTGGATTTGGATTGGGTTTTCCCAGTACTGCGACCCCGAGGAGCCGCTGGGCGACGACGACTTTGACGACTACGCCAAGGAGCTGTCGCAGTACCGGCGCAGCAAGGAGCGGGGCCGCGGTGAGACGGGGCTCCCGCCCCAGATCCGCCCCACATCCACCCCACATCCAGGCCAGATCCACCCCCAAATCCATCCCCAAATCACCCCAAATCCACCCCACATCCAGGCCAGATCCACCCCAAATCCATCCCAAATTCACCCCAAATCCACCCCAAATTCACCCCCAGATCCACCCCAAATCCATCCCAAATTCACCCCAATCCAGGCCAAATCCATCCCCAGATCCACCCCATATCCAGGCCCAGATCCACCCCAAATCCACCCCAAATCCAGGCCAAATCCACCCCAAATCCACCCCACATCCAGGCCAAATCCACCCCAGATCCACCCCAAATCCATGCCAAATTCACCCCAAATCCAGGCCAAATCCATCCCAAATCCCACCCCAAATCCAGGCCAGATCCACCCCAAATCCATCCCAAATTCACCCCAAATCCATGCCAAATTCACCCCAAATCCACCCCACATCCAGGCCAGATCCACCCCAGATCCACCCCAAATCCATCCCAAATTCACCCCTAATCCAGGCCAAATCCATCCCCAAATCCCACCCCAAATCCAGGCCAGATCCACCCCAAATCCATCCCAAATTCACCCCAAATCCATGCCAAATTCACCCCAATCCAGGCCAAATCCATCCCCAGATCCACCCCATATCCAGGCCAGATCCACCCCAAATCCATCCCAAATTCACCCCAGATCCACCCCAAATCCATCCCAAATCCACCCCAAATCCAGGCCAAATCCATCCCCAAATCCCACCCCAAATCCAGGCCAGATCCACCCCAAATCCATCCCAAATTCACCCCAAATCCATCCCAAATCCATCCCAAATCCATCCCCAAATCCCAATCCAAATCCAATCCCATTCCCCAAATCCCATTCGCAATCCCACCCCAATTCCCAATCCCAAATCCCATTCCCAAATGTCCAGTGTCCAAACTCAAATCCCATTCCCCACCCCAAATCCCAATCCCCATCCCCAATTCCCAATCCCAGTCCCCAATCCCCAAATCCCATTCCCCAAACCCCAATCCCCATTTCCCAATCCCAATCCCGTTTCCAGGCCCGGGCCGTGGCCATGGCCGGCATGAGCCTGGATCTGGGAATTCCCATCCCAAATCCCATTCCCAATCCCAACCCAAATCCCAAATCCCAAATCCCAATCCCCATTTCCCAATCCCAATCCCGTTTCCAGGCCCGGGCCGGGGCCAGGGCCGTGGCATGGCGGCATGAGCCTGGATCTGGGAATTCCCATCCCAAATCCCATTCCCAATCCCAAACCCAAATCCCAAATCCCAATCCCCATTTCCCAATCCCAATCCCGTTTCCAGGCCCGGGCCGGGGCCAGGGCCGTGGCCATGGCCGGCATGAGCCTGGATCTGGGAATTCCCATCCCAAATCCATTCCCAATCCCAAACCCAAATCCCAATCCCCAATCCCAATGCCAATCCCGTTTCCAGGCCCGGGCCGGGGCCGGGGGCCGGGGCGCTCGGGGCCGGGGCGGCAAGGGGCCGGGCCGGGGCCGCGGGGCGCGGCCGCAGCGCCGCGGGCAAGGGCGGCGGCAACGACGACGACGACTTCTACGAGGAGGACATGGGGGTGAGCGCCCCCAAATCCCAAACCTCCCCCGGAGCCCCGGGAAGTCTTGGCTCAGAGCACCCCAAAACCCCCCCTGGGGACGGGAATTTTCCCCTTTTTCTGACATTTCACCCCAAATCCCTGGGAGTTTTGGCTCAGAGCACCCCCAAACCCCCTCTGGGACGGGAATTTTCCCCTTTTCCCCACGTTTCACCCCAAATCCCCGGGAGTCTTGGCTCAGAGCACCCCCAAACCCCCCCGGGACGGGAATTTTCCCATTTTCCCCACGTTTCACCCCAAATCCCCGGGGAGTCTTGGCTCAGAGCACCCCAAACCCCCCAGGGACGGGAATTTTCCCCTTTTTCTGACATTTCACCCCCAAATCCCCGGGAGATTTGGCTCAGAGCACCCCAAACCCCCCCCTGGGACAGGAATTTTCCCCTTTTCCCCACGTTTCACCCCAAATCCCCGGAGATTTGGCTCAGAGCACCCCAAACCCCCCCCGGGACGGGAATTTTCCCCCTTTTCCCCCACGTTTCACCCCAAATCCCCGGGAGTTTTGGCTCAGAGCACCCCAAACCCCCCTGGGGCGGGAATTTTCCCCTTTTCCCCATGTTTCACCCCAAATCCCCGTGAGTTTTGGCTCAGAGCACCCCAAGCCCCCTCTGGGCCAGGAGTTTTCCCATTTTCCTGACATTTTGCCCCAAATCCCCAGGAGATTTGGCTCAGAACACCCAAACTCCCACGATTTCCCCCCAAAATCCCCCTTTTCCCCCCGAATTCCCGTGACATTCCGCCCCCCCAAATTCCTGGGATTTATCCCTGCAAATTTCTGGGAATTTTTTCCCCCCAAATTCCCAGGATTTTCCTCCCAAATTCCCGTGATTTCCCCCCAAAAATCCCAACATTTCCCCCCCCAAATTCCTGGGATTTTCACCACCAAATTCCTGGGATTTTCCCCCCCCAAATCCTCTTTTTCCCCCCAGATTCCCAACATTTCCCCCCCAAATCCCACATTTCCCCCCCAAATTCCTGGGATTTTCCCCCCAAATTCCTGGGATTTTCCCCCCAAATTCCCAGGATTTTCCCCCCAAATTCCCAGGATTTTCCCCCCAAATTCCTGGGATTTTCCTCCCAAATTCCTGGGATTTTCCCCCCAAATTCACAGGATTTTCACCCCAAATTCCCGGGATTTTCCCCCCAAATTCCCGGGATTTTCCCCCCAGATTCCCGGGATTTTCCCCCCAGATTCCCGTGATTCCCCCCCCAGATCCCCGCGTTCCCCCCAGATTCCCGGGCTGTTGCCCAGCGCCCTCCCATTTCCCGTTTCCCTTTTTCCCGCAGGACGGGGGCGGTTACCGGCGGGAGGACAAGGCTCACCTGCCCGCCGACAAGAAGGGCAAGGTGATCTGCAAGTACATTCGTGGAGGGCAGGTGCACCTGGGTAAGGAGCTGCTGCCGGCGGCCGGGCCCGCGCCTGGGGCACGCCTGTCACACCTGTGTTATACTGTGTCAACATCTGGGTCACACCTGGGTCACGCCTGTCACGCCTGGGTCACCTGGAGCACACCTGTCACACCTGGGGCACACCTGGGGCACACCTGTCACACCTGTGTTATACCTGTGTCACATCTGGGTCACACCTGGGTCACACCTGTCACGCCTGTGTTATACCTGTGTCACATCTGGGTCACACCTGGGGCACACCTGGGTCACACCTGTCACACCTGGCTCACCTGGGTCACTCCTGGGTCACATCTGTCACACCTGGCTCACCTGGGTCACACCTGTCACACCTGGGTCACACCTGGGGCACACCTGGCACAACCTGGGTCACACCTGGGTCACGCTGGCTCACCTGGGGCACACCTGTCACACCTGGGTCACCTGGGTCACGCCTGGCTCGCCTGGGTCACATCTGTGTTATACCTGTGTTATACTTGTGTCATGCCTGGGTCCTCGCCTGTCACACCTGGGTCACACCTGTGTCTCACCTGTCTCACCTGTCCCTCACCTGTCTCACCTGTGTCTCACCTGTGTCTCACCTGTGTCTCACCTGTCCCTCACCTGTCTCACCCTGTATCTCACCTGTCTCACCTTGTCCCTCACCTGTCCCTCACCTCTCTCACCTGTGTCTCACCTATGTCTCACCTCTCTCACCTGTGTCTCACCTGCCCAGGTGACCACTGCAAACTTCAGCCACGACATCGAGCTGCCCAAGAAGCGCGAGCTGTGCAAGTTCTACATCACAGGGGTACTGCGCACGGGCTGAGAGCTGCCCCTACATGCATGATATCCTGCCCTAAACCCGGCCTAGACCCGGCCTAAACCCGGGCTGGGACCTGGCCCAAAACCCGGCCTAAACCCGGCCTAGACCCAGGCTGGACCCGGGCTAAACCTTCCCTGAAACTGTCCCTGAGAGCTGCCCCTACATGCACGATATCCTGCCCTAAAACCCGGCCTAAACCTGGCCTAAACCCGGCCTAAACCCGGCCTAAACCCGGGCTGGACCCGCCCCAAACCTGGCCTAAACCCAGTCTAGATCCAGGCTGGACCCGGCCTAAACCTTCCCTGAAACAGTCCCTGAGAGCTGCCCCTACATGCACGATATCCTGCCCTAAACCCGGCCTAAACCTGGCCTAAACCCGGCCTAAACCCGGCCTAAACCCGGGCTGGACCCGCCCCAAACCTGGCCTAAACCCAGTCTAGATCCAGGCTGGACCCGCGCCTAAACCTTCCTGAAACTGTCCCTGAGAGCTGCCCCTACATGCACGATATCCCTGCCTTAAACCCGGGTCAGAATCAGCCTTAAATTAGCCTAAAACTGCCCTAAACCTACCCTAAACCCACCTAAAGCTCGGCCCTAAGCCGGGTTTTGGATCCTGGATATTCCGGGTTTTGCTTGACATTCAACGCAGCCTAGAATTGCCCTAAAACGAGCCTAAAACTGAGTCAGAATCAACCTTACGTTGGCCTAAAACGGCCCTAAAGCCACCTTAAACCTGCCCTGAGCTCGGCCTAAGCCGGGCCTGGGCGCGGCCCGGGCGGTTCGGGGTTTTCCTTGACGGTGCCACGGGATTTCCCGTGCAAGCTGTTCCACACCACCGGGCTCCTGCATCAACGGCGACGACTGCATGTCTCGCACGCGCCGCTCAGCGACGAGACCCGCGAGCTGCTCCGACAAGGTACCGCGCGCTGGGGCACCGGGGGGCACCTGGGGGCACCTGGGTACACCTGGGCACAGCTGGGATACACCTGGGTACACCTGGGATACACCTGGGTACACCTGGGATACACCTGGGGGCACCTGGGGTAACCCTGGGATACACCTGGGATACACCTGGGATACACCTGGGGGCACCTGGGATACACCTGGGCACAGCTGGGTACACCTGGGATACACCTGGGCACAGCTGGGCACACCTGGGATACACCTGGGTACACCTGGGCATCACCTGGGTACACCTGGGGTACACCTGGGCACACCTGGGTACACCTGGGGTACACCTGGGATACACCTGGGATACACCTGGGCACACCTGGGGGCACCTGGGCACACCTGGGTACACCTGGGCACACCTGGGTACACCTGGGATACACCTGGGTACACCTGGGGTACACCTGGGCACACCTGGGTACACCTGGGTACACCTGGGATACACCTGGGCACAGCTGGGGGCACCTGGGGACACCTGGGATACACCTGGGGGGCACCTGGGGTAACCCTGGGATACACCTGGGTACACCTGGGGGCACCCGGGGGCACCTGGGATACACCTGGGCACAGCTGGGATACACCTGGGATACACCTGGGTACACCTGGTACACCTGGGCACACCTGGGCACACCTGGGTACACCTGGGTACACCTGGGTACACCTGGGTACACCTGGGGCACCTGGGTACACCTGGGTCCTGCTCAAATCCCACCTGGCACAGCTGGGCACACCCAGTCTCCTCCAACTCCATCCTGGTTTCTCCCAGTTTCTCCCAGTTTCTCCCAGTTTAACCTGGTTTCTCCCGGATTAACCCGGTTCCTCCCAGTTTAACCTGGTTTCTCCCAGTGTCTCCCGGTTTCCTCCCAGTTTAACCCAGTTTCTCCCAGTTTCTCCTGGTTTCTCCTGGTTTCATCCGGTGTCTCCGGTGTCTCCCGGTGTCTCCCGGTGTCTCCGGTGTCTCCCGGTGTCTCCCATCCCGGTTTCTCCCGGTGTCTCCCGGTGTCTTCCGGTGTCTCCCATCCCAGTTTCTCCGGTTTCTCCCGGTTTCTCTCCCGGTTTAACCCAGTTTAACACCAGTTTCTCCCAGTTTCTCCTGGTTTCTCCTGGTTTCTCCGGTGTCTCCGGTGTCTCCCGGTGTCTCCCATCCCAGTTTCTCTGGTGTCTCCTGGTGTCTCCCATCCCGGTTTCTCCCGGTTTCTCGGTGTCTCCCGGTGGTGTCTCCCATCCCGGTTTCTCCGGTGTCTCCCGGTGTCTCCCATCCCGGTTTCTCCCAGTTTCTCCCGGTTTAACCCAGTGTCTCCAGTTTCTCCCGGTGTCTCCGGTGTCTCCCATCCCGGTTTCTCCGGTGTCTCCCGGTGGTGTCTCCCATCCAGTTTCTCCGGTGTCTCCGGTGTCTCCCGGTGTCTCCCATCCAGTTTCTCTGGTGTCTCCTGGTGTCTCCCATCCCAGTTTCTCCGGTTTCTCCGGTGTCTCCAGTGTCTCCCATCCCGGTTTCTCCGGTGTCTCCGGTGTCTCCCATCCCGGTTTCTCCGGTGTCCTCCCGGTGGTGTCTCCCATCCCGGTGTCTCCCGGTGTCCTCCCGGTGGTGTCTCCCATCCCGGTTTCTCCGGTGTCTCCCGGTGTCTCCCATCCGGTTTCTCCGGTGTCTCCCGGTGTCTCCCATCCCGGTTTCTCCGGTGTCTCCCGGTGTCTCCCATCCCAGTTTCTCCGGTTTCTCCGGTGTCTCCCGGTGTCTCCCGTGTCTCCCATCCCGGTTTCTCCCAGTTTCTCCCGGTTTAACCCAGTGTCTCCAGTTTCTCCCGGTGTCTCCGGTGTCTCCCATCCTGGTGTCTCCCGGTGTCTCCCGGTGGTGTCTCCCATCCCGGTTTCATCCGGTGGTCTCCGGTGTCTCCCATCCTGGGTTTCTCCCGGTTTCTCCCGGTGTCTCCCGGTGGTGTCTCCCATCCCGGTTTCCCCCCGGTTTCTCCGTGTCTCCCGGTGGGGTCTCCCATCCCGGTTTCTCCGGGTCTCTGGTGTCTCCCATCCCCGGTTTCCCCGGTCCCCTCCCGGTTCACCGGGGGTGGCCCGTTTAAAACCCTTTCCCCCCCAGATGCTGGCCGAGGACGCCGAGGCGGGCGCTCAGGACGAGAAGGAGCTGCAGGAGCTGCGCAAGCAGGGCATCGACCCCCCTGCCCAAGCCCCCCCCCCGGCGTGGGGCTGCTGCCCACCCCCCCCCGGCCCCCCTCCCCCCCCCGCGGGCTGCCCCTCCCCCCCCGGGGCCGCCCCCCGCTGCCCCTCCCCCCGCCCATGGAGCCCCTGGAGCCCCCCCCGGACCCCTTCAAGAAGATCCCGTCGCTCTTCGAGATCGTGGTCAGGCCCACGGGGCAGCTGGCTGAGAAACTGGGCGTCAGGTGAGGGCACCTGGGCACACCTGGGGGGCAGGTGGGGCACCTGGGCACACCTGGGGGGCAGGTGGGGGCACCTGGGCACACCTGGGGGGCAGGTGGGGCGGGCACTCTGGGGCAGCACCTGGGGGGCAGGTGGGGGCACCTGGGCACACCTGGGGGGCACCTGGGGGGCAGCTGGGGGGCGGCTGGGGGGCACCTGGGCACACCTGGGGGGCAGGTGGGGGCACCTGGGGGGCAGCTGGGGGCACCTGGGCACCTGGGGGGCAGCTGGGGGGCGGCTGGGGGCACCTGGGCGCAGCTGGGGGCAGCTGGGCACACCTGGGGGGCACCTGGGGGGCGGCTGGGGCACCTGGGCACACCTGGGGGGCACCTGGGGGGCACCTGGGCACACCTGGGGGGCACCTGGGGGGCAGCTGGGGGGCGGCTGGGGGCACCTGGGTGCAGCTGGGGGCACCTGGGCACACCTGGATACACCTGGGCACACCTGGGGCACACCTGGGCACACCTGGGGGGCACCTGGGGGGCACCTGGGTGCAGCTGGGGGCACCTGGGCACACCTGGGATACACCTGGGCACACCTGGGGCACACCTGGGCACACCTGGGGGGCACCTGGGGGGCACCTGGGGCCACCCTGGGGCACACTCGGGCACACTGGGCACACCTGGGTCACCTGGGGGCAGCTGGGGGGGCGCTGGGCACCTGGGGGGCGGCTGGGGGGCCCTGGGCTCAGCTGGTGGCACCAGGATCACCTTGTCACCTGGGCACACCTGGGGTGGCACCTGGGCACGGGTCGCTGGGGGTGCTGACACCTGGGGCACACCTGGGGGGCACCTGGGCACACCTGGGGGATGGGGACGGGATGGGGGGCACCTGGGGGGCAACTGGGCACACCTGGGGCACCGGGGGGTGGCTGGGGGGGCACCTGGGGGACACCTGGGGCACACCTGTGGGCACCGTGGGGCGACCTGGGCTACACCTGGGCACACCTGGGGGGCACCTGGGGGGCGGGCTGGGGGGCACCTGGGGGTCACCTGGGGGCACCTGGGGGGCACCTGGACGCACCATCGCACACCTGGGGCACACATGGGGGCACCCGGGGGGCACCTGGGGCGCACCTGGGCACACCTGGGGGACAGCTGGGGGGCACCTGTGCACACCTGGGGCACACCTGGGGCACACTTGGGGGCAACCTGGGCACACCTGGGGCACACATCTGGA
>NW_027100615.1:0-36374 GCF_031753505.1 Anomalospiza imberbis | reverse complement strand
CCAGAACGGACCAGTATGGACCAGTATGGACCAGCACGGAACACGATGGACCACTATGGACCAGAACGGACCAGTACGGAACAGTATGGACCAGAACGGACCAGTACGGACAAGTATGGACCATTGCGGACCAGAACAGACCAGTACGGACCAGTACGGACCAGTATGGACCAGTGCGGACCAGTATGGACCAGTGTGGACCAGTGCGGAACAGAACGGACAAGTACGGACTAGTACGGACCACTATGGAACAGAACGTACCAGTATGGACCAGTACGGACCAGAACGGACCAGTACGGACCAGTATGGACCAGTGCGGACCAGTACGGACCAGTACGGACCAGTATGGACCAGTATGGACCAGTATGGACCAGAGCGGACCAGTACGGACCAGTAGGGACAGTACGGAACACTATGGACCCGTACGGACCAGAACGGACCAGTACGGACCACTATGGACCAGAACGGACCAGTACGGACCACTACGGACCAGTATGGACCAGAACGGACCAGTACGGACCAGTATGGACCAGTGCGGACCAGAACGGACCCGTATGGACGAGTATGGACCAGTAGGGACGAATACGGACCAGTACGGACTAGTATGGACCATTACGGACCAGAACGGACCAGTACGGACCAGTATGGACCAGTACGGAGCAGTATGGATTAGAGCGGACCAGTACGGACCAGTACGGACCAGTACGGACCAGTATGGACCAGTGCGGACCAGTACGGACCAGTATGGTCAAGGGCAGACCAGAACGGACCAGTACGGACCAGCACGGAACACTATGGACCAGTACGGACCAGAATAGACCAGTACGGACCAGTACGGAATACAAGGGACCAGTACGGACCACAAGGGGGCAGTACGGAGTAGTATGGACCAGTACGGACCAGGACGGACCAGTATGGACCGGTGAGGACCAGTGCGGACCAGAACCGACCAGTACGGACTAGTACGGACCACTATGGAACAGAACGTACCAGAACGGACCAGTACGGACTGGTAGGGACCAGTACGGACCGGTAGGGAACACTACGGACCAGTATGGACCAGTACGGACCAGAACGGACCAGTACGGACCACTATGGACCAGTACGGGCCAGAACGGACCAGTACGGACCACTATGGACCAGTACGGACCAGAACGTACCAGTATGGACCAGTGCGGACCAGAACAGACCAGTACGGACCAGTACGGACAAGTATGGACCAGTGCGGACCAGTATGGACCAGTGCGGACCAGTGCGGACCAGAACGGACCAGTACGGACTAGTACGGACCACTATGGAACAGAACGTACCAGTATGGACCAGTGCGGACCAGAACGGACCAGTATGGACCAGTATGGACCAGCACGGAACACTATGGACCAGTACGGACCAGAATGGACCAGTACGGACCACTATGGACCAGTACGGAGCAGAACGGACCAGTATGGACCAGTACGGACTACTAGTGACCAGTACGGACCACTAGGGGGCAGTACGGAGCACTATGGACCAGTATGGACGAGTGCGGACCAGTACGGACCAGTATGGACAAGGGCAGACCAGTACGGACCTGTACGGACCAGTATGGACCGGTATGGACCGGTACGGACCAGTACGGACCAGTATGGACCAGTATGGACCAGTGCGGACCAGTACGGACCAGTATGGACAAGGGCAGACCAGAAGGGACCAGTACGGACCAGTATGGACCGGTATGGACCAGTACGGACCAGTACGGACCAGTACGGGCCAGTACGGACCAGTACGGACCATTGCGGACCAGTATGGACCAGTGCGGACCAGAACGGACCTGTATCGACCAGAACAGACCAGGACGAACCAGCACGGACCAGTACGGACCAGTACGGACCAGAACGGAACAATAGGGACCACTACGGACAAGTATGGACCAGTATGGACCAGTATGGACCAGTATGGACCAGTACGGACCAGTATGGACCAGTGCGGACTTGAACGGACCAGTATGGACCAGTATGGACCAGTATGGATCAGTAGGGACCAATACGGACCAGGACGGACCAGTACGGACCAGTATGGACCAGTACGGACCACTATGGACCAGTACAGACCAGTATGGACCAGTGCGGACCAGAACGGACCAGTATGGACCAGTATGGACCAGTATGGATCGGTAGGGACCAATACGGACCAGGACGGACCAATACGGACCAGGACGGACCAGTACGGACCAGTGCGGACCAGTGCGGACCAGAACGGACCAGTACGGACTAGTACGGACCACTATGGAACAGAACGTACCAGTATGGACCAGTGCGGACCAGAACGGACCAGTATGGACCAGTATGGACCAGCACGGAACACGATGGACCACTATGGACCAGAACGGACCAGTACGGAACAGTATGGACCAGAACGGACCAGTACGGACAAGTATGGACCATTGCGGACCAGAACAGACCAGTACGGACCAGTACGGACCAGTATGGACCAGTGCGGACCAGTATGGACCAGTGTGGACCAGTGCGGAACAGAACGGACAAGTACGGACTAGTACGGACCACTATGGAACAGAACGTACCAGTATGGACCAGTACGGACCAGAACGGACCAGTACGGACCAGTATGGACCAGTGCGGACCAGTACGGACCAGTACGGACCAGTATGGACCAGTATGGACCAGTATGGACCAGAGCGGACCAGTACGGACCAGTAGGGACAGTACGGAACACTATGGACCCGTACGGACCAGAACGGACCAGTACGGACCACTATGGACCAGAACGGACCAGTACGGACCACTACGGACCAGTATGGACCAGAACGGACCAGTACGGACCAGTATGGACCAGTGCGGACCAGAACGGACCCGTATGGACGAGTATGGACCAGTAGGGACGAATACGGACCAGTACGGACTAGTATGGACCATTACGGACCAGAACGGACCAGTACGGACCAGTATGGACCAGTACGGAGCAGTATGGATTAGAGCGGACCAGTACGGACCAGTACGGACCAGTACGGACCAGTATGGACCAGTGCGGACCAGTACGGACCAGTATGGACCAGTGCGGACTGGAACGGACCATTGTGGACCAGTACGGACCAGTACGGACCAGTACGGACCAGTATGGACCAGAGCGGACCAGTACGGACCAGTAGGGACAGTACGGACCGCTATGGACCCGTACGGACCAGAACGGACCAGTACGGACCACTATGGACCAGTACGGAGCAGAACGGACCAGTACGGACCAGTACGGACTACTAGTGACCAGTATGGACCACTAGGGGGCAGTACGGAGCAGTATGGACCAGTATGGACCAGTGCGGACCAGAACGGACCAATAGGGACCACTACGGACAGTACGGACCAGTACAGACGAGTATGGACGAGTATGGACCAGTACGGACCAGTATGGACCAGTACGGACCAATATGGACCAGTACGGACCAGTATGGACCAGTGCGGACCAGAACGGACCAGTATGGACCAGTATGGACCAGTATGGATCAGTAGGGACCAATACGGACCAGGACGGACCAGTACGGACTAGTATGGACCAGTACGGACCACTATGGACCAGTACGGACCAGTATGGACCAGTATGGACCAGTACGGACCAGTATGGACCAGCGCGGACCAGAACGGACCAGTATGGACCAGTATGGACCAGTATGGATCGGTAGGGACCAATACGGACCAGGACGGACCAATACGGACCAGGACGGACCAGTACGGACCAGTGCGGACCAGTGCGGACCAGAACGGACCAGTACGGACTAGTACGGACCACTATGGAACAGATCGTACCAGTATGGACCAGTGCGGACCAGAACGGACCAGTATGGACCAGTATGGACCAGCACGGAACACGATGGACCAGTACGGACCAGAACGGACCAGTACGGAACAGTATGGACCAGAACGGACCAGTACGGACAAGTATGGACCATTGCGGACCAGAACAGACCAGTACGGACCAGTACAGACCAGTATGGACCAGTGCGGACCAGTATGGACCAGTGCGGACCAGTGCGGAACAGAACGGACAAGTACGGACTAGTACGGACCACTATGGAACAGAACGGACCAGTATGGACCAAGTGCGGACCAGAACAGACCAGTATGGACCAGTATGGACCAGCACTGAACACGATGGACCAGTACGGACGAGAACGGACCAGTACAGACCATTATGGAACAGAACGTACCAGAACGGACCAGTATGGGCCAGTACGGACCAGTACGGACCAGTAGGGACCAGTACGGACCACTATGGACCTGTACGGACCAGTACGGACCACTACGGACCAGTATGGACCAGAACGGACCAGTACGGACCAGTATGGACCAATACCGACCAATGTGGACCAGTGCGGACCAGTACGGACCAGTACGGACCAGTATGGACCAGTACGGACCAGTATGGACCAGAGCGGACCAGTACGGACCAGTAGGGACAGTACGGAACACTATGGACCCGTACGGACCAGAACGGACCAGTACGGACCACTATGGACCAGTACGGAGCAGAACGGACCAGTACGGACCAGTACGGACTACTAGTGACCAGTATGGACCACTAGGGGGCAGTACGGAGCAGTATGGACCAGTATGGACCAGTGCGGACCAGTACGGACCAGTATGGACAAGGGCAGACCAGGACGGACCAGTACGGACCAGTATGGACCAGTATGGACCTGTACGGACCAGTACGGACCAGTATGGACCAGTATGGACCAGTGCGGACCAGTACGGACCAGTATGGACAAGGGCAGACCAGAAGGGAGCAGTACGGAGCAGTATGGACCGGTATGGACCAGTACGGACCAGTACGGACCGGTAGGGACCAGTACGGAGCAGTATGGACCGGTACGGACCAGTGTGGACCAGTATGGAACAATATGGACCAGTATGGGCCAGTACGGACCAGTACGGACCAGTATGGACCAGTGCAGACCAGTACGGACCAGTATGGACCAGTGCGGACTGGAACGGACCATTGTGGACCAGTACGGACCAGTATGGACCAGTACGGACCACTATGGACCAGTACGGAGCAGAACGGACCAGTACGGACCAGTACGGACTACTAGTGACCAGTATGGACCACTAGGGGGCAGTACGGAGCAGTATGGACCAGTATGGACCAGTGCGGACCAGAACGGACCAATAGGGACCACTACGGACCAGTACGGACCAGTACAGACGAGTATGGACGAGTATGGACCAGTACGGACCACTATGGACCAGTACGGACCAGTATGGACCAGTGCGGACCAGTGCGGACCAGAACGGACCAGTATGGACCAGTATGGATCAGTAGGGACCAATACGGACCAGGACGGACCAGTACGGACTAGTATGGACCAGTACGGACCACTATGGACCAGTACGGACCAGTATGGACCAGTATGGACCAGTACGGACCAGTATGGACCAGTGCGGACCAGAACAGACCAGTATGGACCAGTATGGACCAGTATGGATCGGTAGGGACCAATACGGACCAGGACGGACCAATACGGACCAGAACGGACCAGTACGGACCAGTGCGGACCAGTGCGGACCAGAACGGACCAGTACGGACTAGGACAGACCACTATGGAACAGAACGTACCAGTATGGACCAGTGCGGACCAGAACGGACCAGTATGGACCAGTATGGACCAGCACGGAACACGATGGACCAGTACGGACCAGAACGGACCAGTACGGAACAGTATGGACCAGAACGGACCAGTACGGACAAGTATGGACCATTGCGGACCAGAACAGACCAGTACGGACCAGTACAGACCAGTATGGACCAGTGCGGACCAGTATGGACCAGTGCGGACCAGTGCGGAACAGAACGGACAAGTACGGACTAGTACGGACCACTATGGAACAGAACGGACCAGTATGGACCAGTGCGGACCAGAACGGACCAGTATGGACCAGTATGGACCAGCACTGAACACGATGGACCAGTACGGACCAGAACGGACCAGTACGGACCAGTATGGAACAGAACGTACCAGAACGGACCAGTATGGGCCAGTACGGACCAGTATGGACCAGTGAGGACCAGTACGGACCACTATGGACCTGTACGGACCAGTACGGACCACTACGGACCAGTATGGACCAGAACGGACCAGTACGGACCAGTATGGACCAATACCGACCAATGTGGACCAGTACGGACCAGTATGGACCAGTGCGGACCAGAACGGACCAGTACGGACCAGTATGGACCAGTACGGACCAGTATGGATTAGAGCGGACCAGTTCGGATCAGTACGGACCAGTACGAACCAGTATGGACCAGTGCGGACCAGTACGGACCAGTATGGACCAGTACGGACTGGAACGGACCATTGTGGACCAGTACGGACCAGTATGGACCAGTACGGACCAGTATGGACCAGAGCGGACCAGTACAGACCAGTAGGGACAGTACGGACCAGTATGGACCCGTACGGACCAGAACGGACAGGTACGGACCAGAACGGAACACTATGGACCAATACGGACCAGTACGGACCAGTACAAACCAGTATGGACCAGTATGGACCAGTACGGACCAGTATGGACCAGTACGGACCAGTATGGACCAATGCGGACCAGAACGGACCAGTATGGACCAGTATGGACCAGTATGGATCAGTAGGGACCAATACGGACCAGGACGGACCAGTGCGGACCAGTATGGACCAGTGCGGACCAGTATGGACCAGTGCGGACCAGTGCGGAACAGAACGGACAAGTACGGACTAGTACGGACCACTATGGAACAGAACGGACCAGTATGGACCAGTGCGGACCAGAACAGACCAGTATGGACCAGTATGGACCAGCACTGAACACGATGGACCAGTACGGACGAGAACGAACCAGTACGGACCATTATGGAACAGAACGTACCAGAACGGACCAGTATGGGCCAGTACGGACCAGTACGGACCAGTAGGGACCAGTACGGACCACTATGGACCTGTACGGACCAGTACGGACCACTACGGACCAGTATGGACCAGAACGGACCAGTACGGACCAGTATGGACCAATACCGACCAATGTGGACCAGTGCGGACCAGTACGGACCAGTACGGACCAGTATGGACCAGTACGGACCAGTATGGACCAGAGCGGACCAGTACGGACCAGTAGGGACAGTACGGAACACTATGGACCCGTACGGACCAGAACGGACCAGTACGGACCACTATGGACCAGTACGGAGCAGAACGGACCAGTACGGACCAGTACGGACTACTAGTGACCAGTATGGACCACTAGGGGGCAGTACGGAGCAGTATGGACCAGTATGGACCAGTGCGGACCAGTACGGACCAGTATGGACAAGGGCAGACCAGGACGGACCAGTACGGACCAGTATGGACCAGTATGGACCTGTACGGACCAGTACGGACCAGTATGGACCAGTATGGACCAGTGCGGACCAGTACGGACCAGTATGGACAAGGGCAGACCAGAAGGGAGCAGTACGGACCAGTATGGACCGGTATGGACCAGTACGGACCAGTACGGACCGGTAGGGACCAGTACGGAGCAGTATGGACCGGTACGGACCAGTGTGGACCAGTATGGAACAATATGGACCAGTATGGGCCAGTACGGACCAGTACGGACCAGTATGGACCAGTGCAGACCAGTACGGACCAGTATGGACCAGTGCGGACTGGAACGGACCATTGTGGACCAGTACGGACCAGTATGGACCAGTACGGACCACTATGGACCAGTACGGAGCAGAACGGACCAGTACGGACCAGTACGGACTACTAGTGACCAGTATGGACCACTAGGGGGCAGTACGGAGCAGTATGGACCAGTATGGACCAGTGCGGACCAGAACGGACCAATAGGGACCACTACGGACCAGTACGGACCAGTACAGACGAGTATGGACGAGTATGGACCAGTACGGACCACTATGGACCAGTACGGACCAGTATGGACCAGTGCGGACCAGTGCGGACCAGAACGGACCAGTATGGACCAGTATGGATCAGTAGGGACCAATACGGACCAGGACGGACCAGTACGGACTAGTATGGACCAGTACGGACCACTATGGACCAGTACGGACCAGTATGGACCAGTATGGACCAGTACGGACCAGTATGGACCAGTGCGGACCAGAACAGACCAGTATGGACCAGTATGGACCAGTATGGATCGGTAGGGACCAATACGGACCAGGACGGACCAATACGGACCAGAACGGACCAGTACGGACCAGTGCGGACCAGTGCGGACCAGAACGGACCAGTACGGACTAGGACAGACCACTATGGAACAGAACGTACCAGTATGGACCAGTGCGGACCAGAACGGACCAGTATGGACCAGTATGGACCAGCACGGAACACGATGGACCAGTACGGACCGGACCAGTACGGACCAGAACGGACCAGTACGGAACAGTATGGACCAGAACGGACCAGTACGGACAAGTATGGACCATTGCGGACCAGAACAGACCAGTACGGACCAGTACAGACCAGTATGGGACCAGTGCGGACCAGTATGGACCAGTGCGGACCAGTGCGGAACAGAACGGACAAGTACGGACTAGTACGGACCACTATGGAACAGAACGGACCAGTATGGACCAGTGCGGACCAGAACAGACCAGTATGGACCAGTATGGACAGCACTGAACACGATGGACCAGTACGGACCAGAACGGACCAGTATGGAGCAGTACAGATCAGAACGTACCAGAACGACCAGTATGGGCAGTACGGACCAGTATGGACCAGTGAGGACCAGTACGGACCACTATGGACCTGTACGGACCAGTACGGACCACTACGGACCAGTATGGACCAGAACGGACCAGTACGGACCAGTATGGACCAATACCGACCATGTGGACCAGTCCGGACCAGTATGGACCAGTGCGGACCAGAACGGACCAGTACGGACCAGTATGGACCAGTACGGACCAGTATGGATTAGAGCGGACCAGTTCGGATCAGTACGGACCAGTACGAACCAGTATGGACACAGTGCGGACCAGTACGACCAGTATGGACCAGTGCGGACTGAACGGACCATTGTGGACCAGTACGGACCAGTATGGACCAGTACGGACCAGTATGGACCAGAGCGGACCAGTACAGACCAGTAGGGACAGTACGGACCAGTATGGACCCGTACGGACCAGAACGGACAGGTTCGGACCAGAACGGAACACTATGGACCAATACGGACCAGTACGGACCAGTACAAACCAGTATGGACCAGTATGGACCAGTACGGACCAGTATGGACCAGTACGGACCAGTATGGACCAGAACGGACCAGTATGGACCAGTATGGACCAGTATGGATCAGTAGGGACCAATACGGACCAGGACGGACCAGTGCGGACCAGTATGGACCAGTATGGACCAGTACGGACCAGTATGGACCAGTATGGGCCAGTACGGTCAAGAACGGACCAATAGGAACGCTACGGACCAGTACGGACCAGTACGGACCACTACTGACCAGTATGGACCAGAACGGACCAGTACGGACCAGATCGGACCAGTACGGACCAGTATGGACCAGTGCCGACCAGAACAGACCAGTACGGACCAGTACGGACCAGTATGGACCAGTGCGGACCAGTATGGACCAGTGCGGACCAGAACGGACCAATAGGGACCACTACGGACCAGTACGGACCAGTATGGACCAGTATGGACCAGTACGGACCAGAACGGACCAATAGGGAACACTACGGACCAGTACGGACCAGTGCGGACCAGAACAGACCAGTACGGACCAGAACGGACCAGTACGGACCAGTATGGGACCAGTGCGGACCAGAACAGACCAGTACGGACCAGTATAGACCAGTATGGACCAGTGCAGACAGGTATGGACCAGTGCGGACCAGTGCGGACCAGTATGGACCAGAACGGACCAGTACGGACCAGTACGGAATACTAGGGACCAGTACGGACCACAAGGGGGCAGTACGAGCAGTGTGGACCAGTACGGACCTGACGGACCAGTATGGACCAGTGAGGACCAGTGCGGACCAGAACCGACCAGTACGGACTAGTACGGACCACTATGGAACAGAACGTACCAGAACGGACCAGTACGGACTGGTAGGACCAGTACGGACCGGCAGGGAACACTACGGACCAGTATGGACCAGTACGGACCAGACGGACCAGTATGGACCAGTATGGACCAGTGCGGGCCAGAATGGACCAGTACGGACCACTATGGAACAGTACGGACCAGAACGGACCAGTATGGAACAGTGCGGACCAGTATGGACCAGTGCGGACCAGTGCGGACAGAACGGACAAGTACGGACTAGTACGGACCACTATGGAACAGAACGTACCAGTATGGACCAGTGCGGGACCAGAACAGACCAGTATGGACCAGTATGGACCAGCACGGAACACTATGGACCAGTATGGACCAGAATGGACCACTATGGACCAGTACGGAGCAGAACGGACCAGTACGGACCAGTACGGAGTACTAGTGACCAGTACGGACCACAAGGGGGGCAGTACGGAGCACTATGGACCAGTATGGACCAGTGCGGATCAGTACGGACCACTATGGACGAGTACAGACCAGTACGGACCAGTACGGACCAGTATGGACGGTATGACCAGTACGGACCAGTACGGACCAGTATGGACCAGTATGGACAGTGCGGACCAGTACGGACCAGTATGGACAAGGGCAGACCAGAACGGACCAGTACGGACCAGCACGGACACTATGGACCAGTACGGACCAGAATAGACCAGTACGGACCAGTACGGAATACAAGGACCAGTACGGACCACAAGGGGGCAGTACGGAGTAGAATGGACCAGTACGGACCAGGACGGACCAGTATGACCGGTGAGGACCAGTGCGGACCAGAACCGACCAGTACGGACTAGTACGGACCACTATGGAACAGAACGTACCAGAACGGACCTTACGGACTGGTAGGGACCAGTACGGACCGGTAGGGAACACTACGGACCAGTATGGACCAGTACGGACCAGAACGGACCAGTACGGACCACTATGGACCAGTACAGGCCAGAACGGACCAGTAAGGACCACTATGGACCAGTACGGACCAGAACGGACGAGTATGGACCAGTGCGGACCAGAACAGACCAGTACGGACCAGTACGGACCAGTATGGACCAGTGCGGACCAGTATGGACCAGTGGCGGACCAGTGCGGAACAGAACGGACAAGTACGGACTAGTACGGACCACTATGGAACAGAACGGACCTATGGACCAGTGCGGACCAGAACGGACCAGTATGGACCAGTATGGACCAGCACGGAACACTATGGACCAGTACGGACCAGAATGGACCAGTACGGACCACTATGGACCAGTACGGAGCAGAACGGACCAGTACGGACCAGTACGGACTACTAGTGACCAGTACGGACCAGTAGGGACCAGTACGGAGCACTATGGACCAGTATGGACGAGTGCGGACCAGTACGGACCAGTATGGACAAGGGCAGACCAGTACGGACCAGTATGGACCAGTATGGACCGGTATGGACCAGAACGGACCTGTATCGACCAGAACAGACCAGGACGAACCAGTACGACCAGTACGGACCAGTACGGACCAGAACGGAACAATAGGGACCACTACGGACAAGTATGGACCAGTATGGACCAGTATGGACCAGTATGGACCAGTACGGACCAGTATGGACCAGTGCGGACTTGAACGGACCAGTATGGACCAGTATGGACCAGTATGGATCAGTAAGGACCAATACGGAGCAGGACGGACCAGTACGGACCACTATGGACCAGTACGGACCACTATGGACCAGTACGGACCAGTATGGACCAGTATGGACCAGTACAGACCAGTATGGACCAGTGCGGACCAGAACGGACCAGTATGGACCAGTATGGACCAGTATGGATCGGTAGGGACCAATACGGACCAGGACGGACCAATACGGACCAGGACGGACCAGTACGGACCAGTGGCGGACCAGTGCGGACCAGAACGGACCAGTACGGACTAGTACGGACCACTATGGAACAGAACGTACCAGTATGGACCAGTGCGGACCAGAACGGACCAGTATGGACCAGTATGGACCAGCACGGAACACGATGGACCACTACGGACCAGAACGGACCAGTACGGAACAGTATGGACCAGAACGGACCAGTACGGACAAGTATGGACCATTGCGGACCAGAACGGACCAGTACGGACCAGTACGGACCAGTATGGACCAGTGCGGACCAGTATGGACCAGTGTGGACCAGTGCGGAACAGAACGGACAAGTACGGACTAGTACGGACCACTATGGAACAGAACGTACCAGTATGGACCAGTACGGACCAGAACGGACCAGTACGGACCAGTATGGACCAGTGCGGGCCACAACAGACCTGTATGGACCAGTACAGACCAGGACGGACCAGTACGGACCAATATGGAACAGAACGTACCAGAACGGACCAGTATGGGCCAGTACGGACCAGTACGGACCAGTAGGGACCAGTACGGACCACTATGGACCAGTACGGACCAGTACGGACCACTACGGACCAGTATGGACCAGAACGGACCAGTACGGACCAGTATGGACCAGTGCGGACCAGAACGGACCCGTATGGACGAGTATGGACCAGTAGGGACGAATACGGACCAGTACGGACTAGTATGGACCATTACGGACCAGAACGGACCAGTACGGACCAGTATGGACCAGTACGGACCAGTATGGATTAGAGCGGACCAGTATGGACCAGTATGGACCAGTACGGACCAGTATGGACCAGTGCGGACCAGTACGGACCAGTATGGACCAGTGCGGACTGGAACGGACCATTGTGGACCAGTACGGACCAGTACGGACCAGTACGGACCAGTATGGACCAGAGCGGACCAGTACGGACCAGTAGGGACAGTACGGACTGCTATGGACCCGTACGGACCAGAACCGACCAGTACGGACCACTATGGACCAGTACGGAGCAGAACGGACCAGTACGGACCAGTACGGACTACTAGTGACCAGTATGGACCACTAGGGGGCAGTACGGAGCAGTATGGACCAGTATGGACCAGTGCGGACCAGAACGGACCAATAGGGACCACTACGGACCAGTACGGACCAGTACAGACGAGTATGGACGAGTATGGACCAGTACGGACCAGTATGGACCAGTACGGACCAGTATGGACCAGTGCGGACCAGTACGGACCAGTATGGACCAGTACGGACCAGTATGGACCAGTGCGGACCAGAACGGACCAGTATGGACCAGTATGGACCAGTATGGATCAGTAGGGACCAATACGGACCAGGACGGACCAGTACGGACTAGTATGGACCAGTACGGACCACTATGGACCAGTACGGACCAGTATGGACCAGTATGGACCAGTACGGACCAGTATGGACCAGTGCGGACCAGAACGGATCAGTATGGACCAGTATGGACCAGTATGGATCGGTAGGGACCAATACGGACAAGGACGGACCAATACGGACCAGGACGGACCAGTACGGACCAGTATGGACCAGTACGGACCAGAACGGACCAGTACGGACCAGTATGGACCAGCACGGAACACGATGGACCACTACGGACCAGAACGGACCAGTACGGAACAGTATGGACCAGAACGGACCAGTACGGACAAGTATGGACCATTGCGCACCAGAACAGACCAGTACGGACCAGTACGGACCAGTATGGACCAGTGCGGACCAGTATGGACCAGTGCGGACCAGTGCGGAACAGAACGGACAAGTACGGACTAGTACGGACCAGTACGGACTACTAGTGACCAGTACGGACCACTAGGGGGCAGTACGGAGCACTATGGACCAGTATGGACCAGTGCGGATCAGGACGGACCACTATGGACGAGTACAGACCAGTACGGACCAGTACGGACCAGTATGGACCGGTACGGACCAGTACGGACCAGTACGGACCAGTATGGACCAGTATGGACCAGTGCGGACCAGTACGGACCAGTATGGACAAGGGCAGACCAGAACGGACCAGAACGGACCAGTACGGAACAGTATGGACCAGAACGGACCAGTACGGACAAGTATGGACCATTGCGCACCAGAACAGACCAGTACGGACCAGTACGGACCAGTATGGACCAGTGCGGACCAGTATGGACCAGTGCGGACCAGTGCGGAACAGAACGGACAAGTACGGACCAGTACGGACTACTAGTGACCAGTACGGACCACTAGGGGGCAGTACGGAGCACTATGGACCAGTATGGACCAGTGCGGATCAGTACGGACCACTATGGACGAGTACAGACCAGTACGGACCAGTACGGACCAGTATGGACCGGTATGGACCAGTACGGACCAGTACGGACCAGTATGGACCAGTATGGACCAGTGCGGACCAGTACGGACCAGTATGGACAAGGGCAGACCAGAACGGACCAGTACGGACCAGCACGGAACACTATGGACCAGTACGGACCAGAATAGACCAGTACGGACCAGTACGGAATACAAGGGACCAGTACGGACCACAAGGGGGCAGTACGGAGCAGTATGGACCAGTACGGACCAGGACGGACCAGTATGGACCGGTGAGGACCAGTGCGTACCAGAACCGACCAGTACGGACTAGTACGGACCACTATGGAACAGAACGTACCAGAACGGACCAGTACGGACTGGTAGGGACCAGTACGGACCGGTAGGGACCAGTACGGAACACTATGGACCAGTACGGACAAGAACGGACCAGTACGGACCAGTATGGACCAGTACAGATCAGAACGGACCAGTACGGACCACTATGGAACAGTACGGACCAGAACGGACCAGTATGGACCAGTGCGGACCAGAACAGACCAGTACGGACCAGTACGGACCAGTATGGACCAGTGCGGACCAGTATGGACCAGTGCGGACCAGTGCGGAACAGAACGGACAAGTACGGACTAGTACGGACCACTATGGAACAGAACGTACCAGTAGGGACCAGTGCGGACCAGAACGGACCAGTATGGACCAGTATGGACCAGCACGGAACACTATGGACCAGTACGGACCAGAATGGACCACTATGGACCAGTACGGAGCAGAACGGACCAGTATGGACCAGTACGGACTACTAGTGACCAGTACGGACCACTAGGGGGCAGTACGGAGCACTATGGACCAGTATGGACGAGTGCGGACCAGTACGGACCAGTATGGACAAGGGCAGACCAGTACGGACCTGTACGGACCAGTATGGACCGGTATGGACCGGTACGGACCAGTACGGACCAGTATGGACCAGTATGGACCAGTGCGGACCAGTACGGACCAGTATGGACAAGGGCAGACCAGAAGGGACCAGTACGGACCAGTATGGACCGGTATGGACCAGTACGGACCAGTACGGACCAGTACGGGCCAGTACGGACCAGTACGGACCATTGCGGACCAGTATGGACCAGTGCGGACCAGAACGGACCTGTATGGACCAGAACAGACCAGGACGGACCAGTACGGACCAGTACAGACCAGTACGGACCAGAACGGACCAATAGGGACCACTACGGACAAGTATGGACTAGTATGGACCAGTACGGACCAGAATGGACCAGTACGGACCAGTATGGACCAGTACGGACCAGTATGGACCAGTGCGGACCAGAACGGACCAGTATGGACCAGTATGGACCAGTATGGATCAGTAGGGACCAATACGGACCAGGACGGAGCAGTACGGACCAGTATGGGCCAGTACGGACCACTATGGACCAGTACGGACCAGTATGGACCAGTATGGACCAGTACGGACCAGTATGGACAAGTGCGGACCAGAACGGACCAGTATGGACCAGTATGGACCAGTATGGATTGGTAGGGACCAATACGGACCAGGACGGACCAATACGGACCAGGACGGACCAGTACGGACCAGTGCGGACCAGTGCGGACCAGAACGGACCAGTACGGACTAGTACGGACCACTATGGAACAGAACGTACCAGTATGGACCAGTGCGGACCAGAACGGACCTGTACGGACCAGTATGGACCAGCACGGAACACGATGGACCACTACGGACCAGAACGGACCAGTACGGAACAGTATGGACCAGAACAGACCAGTACGGACAAGTATGGACCATTGCGCACCAGAACAGACCAGTACGGACCAGTACGGACCAGTATGGACCAGTGCGGACCAGTATGGACCAGTGCGGACCAGTGCGGAACAGAACGGACAAGTACGGACTAGTACGGACCACTATGGAACAGAACGTACCAGTATGGACCAGTGCGGACCAGAACGGACCAGTATGGACCAGTATGGACCAGCACTGAACACGATGGACCAGTACGGACCAGAACGGACCAGTACGGACCAGTATGGACCAGTGCGGGCCACAACGGACCTGTATGGACCAGTACGGACCAGGACGGACCAGTACGTACCAATATGGAACAGAACGTACCAGAACGGACCAGTATGGGCCAGTACGGACCAGTACGGACCACTACGGACCGGTACGGACAAGTACGGACCAGAACGGACCAATAGGGACCACTACGGACCAGTATGGACCAGAACGGACCAGTACGGACCAGTATGGACCAGTACCGACCAATGTGGACCAGTATGGACCAGTATGGACCAGTGCGGACCAGAACGGACCCGTATGGACCAGTATGGACCAGTAGGGACCAATACGGACCAGTACGGACTAGTATGGACCAGTACGGACCAGAACGGACCAGTACGGACCAGTATGGACCAGTACGGACCAGTATGGATTAGAGCAGACCAGTACGGACCAGTACGGACCAGTACAGACCAGTATGGACCAGTGCGGACCAGTACGGACCAGTATGGACCAGTGCGGACTGGAACGGACCATTGTAAACCAGTACGGACCAGTATGGACCAGTACGGACCAGTACGGACCAGAGCGGACCAGTACGGACCAGTAGGGACAGTACGGACCGCTATGGACCCGTACGGACCAGAACGGACCAGTACGGACCACTATGGACCAGTACGGAGCAGAACGGACCAGTACGGACCAGTACGGACTACTAGTGACCAGTATGGACCACTAGGGGGCAGTACGGAGCAGTATGGACCAGTATGGACCAGTGCGGACCAGAACGGACCAATAGGGACCAGGACGGACCAGTACGGACCAGTACAGACGAGTATGGTCGAGTATGGACCAGTACGGACCAGTATGGACCAGTACGGACCAGTATGGAGCAGTGCGGACCAGAACGGACCAGTATGGACCAGTATGGACCAGTATGGATCAGTAGGGACCAATACGGACCAGGACGGACCAGTACGGACCAGTATGGACCAGTACGGACCACTATGGACCAGTACGGACCAGTATGGACCAGTATGGACCAGGACGGACCAGTACGGACCAGTGCGGACCAGTGCGGACCAGAACGGACCAGTACGGACTAGTACGGACCACTATGGAACAGAACGTACCAGTATGGACCAGTGCTGACCAGAACGGACCAGTATGGACCAGTATGGACCAGCACGGAACACGATGGACCAGTACGGACCAGAACGGACCAGTACGGAACAGTATGGAACAGTACGGACCAGTACGGACAAGTATGGACCATTGCGGACCAGAACAGACCAGTACGGACCAGTACAGACCAGTATGGACCAGTGCGGACCAGTATGGTCCAGTGCGGACCAGTGCGGAACAGAACGGACAAGTACGGACTAGTACGGACCACTATGGAACAGAACGGACCAGTATGGACCAGTGCGGACCAGAACAGACCAGTATGGACCAATATGGACCAGCACTGAACACGATGGACCACTACGGACCAGAACGGACCAGTGCGGACCATTATGGAACAGAACGTACCAGAACGGACCAGTATGGGCCAGTACGGACCAGTACGGACCACTATGGACCTGTACGGACCAGTACGGACCACTACGGACCAGTATGGACCAGAACGGACCAGTACGGACCAGTATGGACTAATACCGACCAATGTGGAGCAGTACGGACCAGTATGGACCAGTGCGGACCAGAACGGACCAGTACGGACCAGTATGGACCAGTACGGACCAGTATGGATTAGAGCGGACCAGTACGGATCAGTACCGACCAGTACGGACCAGTATGGACCAGTGCGGACCAGTACGGACCAGTATGGACCAGTGCGGACTGGAACGGACCATTGTGGACCAGTACGGACCAGTAGGGACAGTACGGACCGCTATGGACCCGTACGGACCAGAACGGACCAGTACGGACCACTATGGACCAGTACGGAGCAGAACGGACCAGTACGGACCAGTACGGACTACTAGTGACCAGTATGGACCACTAGGGGGCAGTACGGAGCAGTATGGACCAGTATGGACCAGTGCGGACCAGTACGGACCAGTATGGACAAGGGCAGACCAGGACGGACCAGTACGGACCAGTATGGACCAGTATGGACCTGTACGGACCAGTACGGACCAGTATGGACCAGTATGGACCAGTGCGGACCAGTACGGACCAGTATGGACAAGGGCAGACCAGAACGGAGCAGTACGGACCAGTATGGACCGGTATGGACCAGTACGGACCAGTACGGACCGGTAGGGACCAGTACGGAGCAGTATGGACCGGTACGGACCAGTGTGGACCAGTATGGACCAATATGGACCAGTATGGGCCAGTACGGACCAGTACGGACCAATGCGAACCAGTATGGACCAGTATGGACCAGTGCGGACCAGTACGGACCAGTATGGACAAGGGCAGACCAGAACGGACCAGAACGGACCAGTACGGAACAGTATGGACCAGAACGGACCAGTACGGACAAGTATGGACCATTGCGCACCAGAACAGACCAGTACGGACCAGTACGGACCAGTATGGACCAGTGCGGACCAGTATGGACCAGTGCGGACCAGTGCGGAACAGAACGGACAAGTACGGACCAGTACGGACTACTAGTGACCAGTACGGACCACTAGGGGGCAGTACGGAGCACTATGGACCAGTATGGACCAGTGCGGACCAGTACGGACCAGTATGGACAAGGGCAGACCAGTAAGGACCTGTACGGACCAGTATGGACCGGTATGGACCGGTACGGACCAGTACGGACCAGTATGGACCAGTATGGACCAGTGCGGACCAGTACGGACCAGTATGGACAAGGGCAGACCAGAAGGGACCAGTACGGACCAGTATGGACCGGTATGGACC
Source organism: Anomalospiza imberbis (assembly GCF_031753505.1). Taxonomy (NCBI): domain Eukaryota; kingdom Metazoa; phylum Chordata; class Aves; order Passeriformes; family Viduidae; genus Anomalospiza; species Anomalospiza imberbis. The sequence goes on along the minus strand of NW_027100615.1, from coordinate 17,142 downwards.
AGTACGGACCAGTACGGACCAGTACGGGCCAGTACGGACCAGTACGGACCATTGCGGACCAGTATGGACCAGTGCGGACCAGAACGGACCTGTATGGACCAGAACAGACCAGGACGGACCAGTACGGACCAGTACGGACCAGAACGGACCAATAGGGACCACTACGGACAAGTATGGACTAGTATGGATCAGTACGGACCAGAATGGACCAGTACGGACCAGTATGGACCAGTACGGACCAGTATGGACCAGTGCGGACCAGAACGGACCAGTATGGACCAGTATGGACCAGTATGGATCAGTAGGGACCAATACGGACCAGGACGGAGCAGTACGGACCAGTATGGGCCAGTACGGACCACTATGGACCAGTACGGACCAGTATGGACCAGTATGGACCAGTACGGACCAGTATGGACAAGTGCGGACCAGAACGGACCAGTATGGACCAGTATGGACCAGTATGGATTGGTAGGGACCAATACGGACCAGGACGGAACAATACGGACCAGGACGGACCAATACGGACCAGGACGGACCAGTACGGACCAGTGCGGACCAGTGCGGACCAGAACGGACCAGTACGGACTAGTACGGACCACTATGGAACAGAACGTACCAGTATGGACCAGTGCGGACCAGAACGGACCTGTACGGACCAGTATGGACCAGCACGGAACACGATGGACCACTACGGACCAGAACGGACCAGTACGGAACAGTATGGACCAGAACAGACCAGTACGGACAAGTATGGACCATTGCGCACCAGAACAGACCAGTACGGACCAGTACGGACCAGTATGGACCAGTGCGGACCAGTATGGACCAGTGCGGACCAGTGCGGAACAGAACGGACAAGTACGGACTAGTACGGACCACTATGGAACAGAATGTACCAGTATGGACCAGTGCGGACCAGAACGGACCAGTATGGACCAGTATGGACCAGCACTGAACACGATGGACCAGTACGGACCAGAACGGACCAGTACGGACCAGTATGGACCAGTGCGGGCCACAACGGACCTGTATGGACCAGTACGGACCAGGACGGACCAGTACGGACCAATATGGAACAGAACGTACCAGAACGGACCAGTATGGGCCAGTACGGACCAGTACGGACCACTACGGACCGGTACGGACCAGTACGGACCAGAACGGACCAATAGGGACCACTACGGACCAGTATGGACCAGAACGGACCAGTACGGACCAGTATGGACCAGTACCGACCAATGTGGACCAGTATGGACCAGTATGGACCAGTGCGGACCAGAACGGACCCGTATGGACCAGTATGGACCAGTAGGGACCAATACGGACCAGTACGGACTAGTATGGACCAGTACGGACCAGAACGGACCAGTACGGACCAATATGGACCAGTACGGACCAGTATGGATTAGAGCAGACCAGTACGGACCAGTACGGACCAGTACAGACCAGTATGGACCAGTGCGGACCAGTACGGACCAGTATGGACCAGTGCGGACTGGAACGGACCATTGTGGACCAGTACGGACCAGTATGGACCAGTACGGACCAGTATGGACCAGAGCGGACCAGTACGGACCAGTAGGGACAGTACGGACCGCTATGGACCCGTACGGACCAGAACGGACCAGTACAGACCACTATGGACCAGTACGGAGCAGAACGGACCAGTACGGACCAGTACGGACTACTAGTGACCAGTATGGACCACTAGGGGGCAGTACGGAGCAGTATGGACCAGTATGGACCAGTGCGGACCAGAACGGACCAATAGGGACCAGGACGGACCAGTACGGACCAGTACAGACGAGTATGGTCGAGTATGGACCAGTACGGACCAGTATGGACCAGTACGGACCAGTATGGACCAGTGCGGACCAGAACGGACCAGTATGGACCATTATGGACCAGTATGGATCAGTAGGGACCAATACGGACCAGGACGGACCAGTACGGACCAGTATGGAGCAGTACGGACCACTATGGACCAGTACGGACCAGTATGGACCAGTATGGACCAGGACGGACCAGTACGGACCAGTGCGGACCAGTGCGGACCAGAACGGACCAGTACGGACTAGTACGGACCACTATGGAACAGAACGTACCAGTATGGACCAGTGCTGACCAGAACGGACCAGTATGGACCAGTATGGACCAGCACGGAACACGATGGACCAGTACGGACCAGAACGGACCAGTACGGAACAGTATGGACCAGAACGGACCAGTACGGACAAGTATGGACCATTGCGGACCAGAACAGACCAGTACGGACCAGTACAGACCAGTATGGACCAGTGCGGACCAGTATGGTCCAGTGCGGACCAGTGCGGAACAGAACGGACAAGTACGGACTAGTACGGACCACTATGGAACAGAACGGACCAGTATGGACCAGTGCGGACCAGAACAGACCAGTATGGACCTATATTGACCAGCACTGAACACGATGGACCAGTACGGACCAGAACGGACCAGTACGGACCATTATGGAACAGAACGTACCAGTACGGACCAGTATGGACCAGTACGGACCAGTACGGACCAGTAGGGACCAGTACAGACCACTATGGACCTGTACGGACCAGTACGGACCACTACGGACCAGTATGGACCAGAACGGACCAGTACGGACCAGTACGGACTAATACCGACCAATGTGGACCAGTATGGACCAGTATGGACCAGTGCGGACCAGAACGGACCAGTACGGACCAGTATGGACCAGTACGGACCAGTATGGATTAGAGCGGACCAGTACGGATCAGTACCGACCAGTACGGACCAGTATGGACCAGTGCGGACCAGTACGGACCAGTATGGACCAGTGCGGACTGGAACGGACCATTGTGGACCAGTACGGACCAGTAGGGACAGTACGGACCGCTATGGACCCGTACGGACCAGAACGGACCAGTACGGACCACTATGGACCAGTACGGAGCAGAACGGACCAGTACGGACCAGTACGGACTACTAGTGACCAGTATGGACCACTAGGGGGCAGTACGGAGCAGTATGGACCAGAACGGACCAGTGCGGACCAGTACGGACCAGTATGGACAAGGGCAGACCCGGACGGACCAGTACGGACCAGTATGGACCAGTATGGACCAATACGGACCAGTACGGACCAGTATGGACCAGTATGGACCAGTGCGGACCAGTACGGACCAGTATGGACAAGGGCAGACCAGAACGGAGCAGTACGGACCAGTATGGACCAGGATGGACCAGTACGGACCAGTACGGACCGGTAGGGACCAGTACGGAGCAGTATGGACCGGTACGGACCAGTGTGGACCAGTATGGACCAATATGGACCAGTGTGGGCCAGTACGGACCAGTACGGACCAGTGCGGACCAGTATGGGCCAGTGCAGATCAGAACGGACCAGTATGGACCAGAACGGACCAGGACGGAGCAGTACGGACCGGTACGGAGCAGTACGGACCAGAAAGGACCAATAGGGACCACTATGGACCAGTACGGACCAGTACGGACAAGTATGGACTAGTATGGACCAGTAGAGACCAGTATGGACCAGTACGGACCAGTATGGACCAGTGCGGACCAGAACGGACCAGTATGGACCAGTATGGACCAGTATGGACCAGTACAGACCAGTACGGACTGGTAGGGACCAGTACGGACCACTATGGACCAGTACGGACCAGTACGGACCAGAACGGACCAATAGGGAACTCTACGGACCAGTACGGACCAGTACGGACCACTACAGACCAGTATGGACCAGAACGGAACAGTACGGACCAGTATGGACCAGTGCGGACCAGAACGGACCAGTATGGACCAGTATGGACCAGTATGGATTGGTAGGGACCAATACGGACCAGGACGGACCAATACGGACCAGGACGGACCAGTACGGAACAGTATGGACCAGAACGGACCACTACGGACAAGTATGGATCATTGCGCACCAGAACAGACCAGTACGGACCAGTACGGACCAGTATGGACCAGTGCGGACCAGTATGGACCAGTGCGGACCAGTGCGGAACAGAACGGACAAGTACGGACTAGTACGGACCACTATGGAACAGAACGTACCAGTATGGACCAGTGCGGACCAGAACGGACCAGTATGGACCAGTATGGACCAGCACTGAACACGATGGACCAGTACGGACCAGAACGGACCAGTACGGACCAGTATGGACCAGTGCGGGCCACAACGGACCTGTATGGACCAGTACAGACCAGGACGGACCAGTACGGACCAATATGGAACAGAACGTACCAGAACGGACCAGTATGGGCCAGTACGGACCAGTACGGACCGCTACGGACCGGTACGGACCAGTACGGACCAGAACGGACCAATAGGGACCACTACGGACCAGTATGGACCAGAACGGACCAGTACGGACCAGTATGGACCAGTGCGGAGCAGAACAGATCAGTACAAACCAGTACGGACCAGTATGGGCCAGTACAGACCAGTACGGACCATTGTGGACCAATATGGACCAGTGCGGAACAGAACGGACCTGTATGGACCAGAACAGTCCAGGAAAGGCCAGTACGGACCAGTACGGACCAGTACAAACCAGTATGGACCAGTATGGACCAGTACGGACCAGTATGGACCAGTACGGACCAGTATGGACCAGGGCGGACCAGAACGGACCAGTATGGACCAGTATGGACCAGTATGGATCAGTAGGGACCAATACGGACCAGGACGGACCAGTACGGACCAGTATGGACCAGTGCGGACCAGAACGGACCAGTACGGACCAGTATGGACCAGTACGGACCAGTATGGACCAGTGCGGACCAGTACGGACCAGTATGGACCAGTGCGGACTGGAACGGACCATTGTGGACCAGTACGGACCAGTAGGGACAGTACGGACCGCTATGGACCCGTACGGACCAGAACGGACCAGTACGGACCACTATGGACCAGTACGGAGCAGAACGGACCAGTACGGACCAGTACGGACTACTAGTGACCAGTATGGACCACTAGGGGGCAGTACGGAGCAGTATGGACCAGTATGGACCAGTGCGGACCAGTACGGACCAGTATGGACAAGGGCAGACCCGGACGGACCAGTACGGACCAGTATGGACCAGTATGGACCTGTACGGACCAGTACGGACCAGTATGGACCAGTATGGACCAATGCGGACCAGTACGGACCAGTATGGACCAATACGGACCAGTACGGACCAGTACAAACCAGTATGGACCAGTATGGACCAATACGGACCAGTATGGACCAGTACGGACCAGTATGGACCAGGGCGGACCAGAACGGACCAGTATGGACCAGTATGGACCAGTATGGATCAGTAGGGACCAATACGGACCAGGACGGACCAGTACGGACCAGTATGGACCAGTATGGACCAGTACGGACCAGTATGTACCAGTATGGACCAGTACGGTCAAGAACGGACCAATAGGGAACGCTACGGACCAGTACGGACCAGTACGGACCACTACTGACCAGTATGGACCAGAACGGACCAGTACGGACCAGATCGGACCAGTACGGACCAGTATGGACCAGTGCCGACCAGAACAGACCAGTACGGACCAGTACGGACCAGTATGGACCAGTGCGGACCAGTATGGACCAGTGCGGACCAGTACGGACCAGTATGGACCAGTATGGACCAGTACGGACCAGTATGGACCAGTATGGACCAGTACGGACCAGAACGGACCAATAGGGAACACTACGGACCAGTACGGACCAGTGCGGACCAGAACAGACCAGTACGGACCAGAACGGACCAGTACGGACCAGTATGGACCAGTGCGGACCAGAACAGACCAGTACGGGCCAGTACGGACCAGTACGGACCATTGCGGACCAGTATGGACCAGTGCGGACCAGAACGGACCTGTATGGACCAGAACAGACCAGGACGGACCAGTACGGACCAGTACGGACCAGAACGGACCAATAGGGACCACTACGGACAAGTATGGACTAGTATGGATCAGTACGGACCAGAATGGACCAGTACGGACCAGTATGGACCAGTACGGACCAGTATGGACCAGTGCGGACCAGAACGGACCAGTATGGACCAGTATGGACCAGTATGGATCAGTAGGGACCAATACGGACCAGGACGGAGCAGTACGGACCAGTATGGGCCAGTACGGACCACTATGGACCAGTACGGACCAGTATGGACCAGTATGGACCAGTACGGACCAGTATGGACAAGTGCGGACCAGAACGGACCAGTATGGACCAGTATGGACCAGTATGGATTGGTAGGGACCAATACGGACCAGGACGGAACAATACGGACCAGGACGGACCAATACGGACCAGGACGGACCAGTACGGACCAGTGCGGACCAGTGCGGACCAGAACGGACCAGTACGGACTAGTACGGACCACTATGGAACAGAACGTACCAGTATGGACCAGTGCGGACCAGAACGGACCTGTACGGACCAGTATGGACCAGCACGGAACACGATGGACCACTACGGACCAGAACGGACCAGTACGGAACAGTATGGACCAGAACAGACCAGTACGGACAAGTATGGACCATTGCGCACCAGAACAGACCAGTACGGACCAGTACGGACCAGTATGGACCAGTGCGGACCAGTATGGACCAGTGCGGACCAGTGCGGAACAGAACGGACAAGTACGGACTAGTACGGACCACTATGGAACAGAATGTACCAGTATGGACCAGTGCGGACCAGAACGGACCAGTATGGACCAGTATGGACCAGCACTGAACACGATGGACCAGTACGGACCAGAACGGACCAGTACGGACCAGTATGGACCAGTGCGGGCCACAACGGACCTGTATGGACCAGTACGGACCAGGACGGACCAGTACGGACCAATATGGAACAGAACGTACCAGAACGGACCAGTATGGGCCAGTACGGACCAGTACGGACCACTACGGACCGGTACGGACCAGTACGGACCAGAACGGACCAATAGGGACCACTACGGACCAGTATGGACCAGAACGGACCAGTACGGACCAGTATGGACCAGTACCGACCAATGTGGACCAGTATGGACCAGTATGGACCAGTGCGGACCAGAACGGACCCGTATGGACCAGTATGGACCAGTAGGGACCAATACGGACCAGTACGGACTAGTATGGACCAGTACGGACCAGAACGGACCAGTACGGACCAATATGGACCAGTACGGACCAGTATGGATTAGAGCAGACCAGTACGGACCAGTACGGACCAGTACAGACCAGTATGGACCAGTGCGGACCAGTACGGACCAGTATGGACCAGTGCGGACTGGAACGGACCATTGTGGACCAGTACGGACCAGTATGGACCAGTACGGACCAGTATGGACCAGAGCGGACCAGTACGGACCAGTAGGGACAGTACGGACCGCTATGGACCCGTACGGACCAGAACGGACCAGTACAGACCACTATGGACCAGTACGGAGCAGAACGGACCAGTACGGACCAGTACGGACTACTAGTGACCAGTATGGACCACTAGGGGGCAGTACGGAGCAGTATGGACCAGTATGGACCAGTGCGGACCAGAACGGACCAATAGGGACCAGGACGGACCAGTACGGACCAGTACAGACGAGTATGGTCGAGTATGGACCAGTACGGACCAGTATGGACCAGTACGGACCAGTATGGACCAGTGCGGACCAGAACGGACCAGTATGGACCATTATGGACCAGTATGGATCAGTAGGGACCAATACGGACCAGGACGGACCAGTACGGACCAGTATGGAGCAGTACGGACCACTATGGACCAGTACGGACCAGTATGGACCAGTATGGACCAGGACGGACCAGTACGGACCAGTGCGGACCAGTGCGGACCAGAACGGACCAGTACGGACTAGTACGGACCACTATGGAACAGAACGTACCAGTATGGACCAGTGCTGACCAGAACGGACCAGTATGGACCAGTATGGACCAGCACGGAACACGATGGACCAGTACGGACCAGAACGGACCAGTACGGAACAGTATGGACCAGAACGGACCAGTACGGACAAGTATGGACCATTGCGGACCAGAACAGACCAGTACGGACCAGTACAGACCAGTATGGACCAGTGCGGACCAGTATGGTCCAGTGCGGACCAGTGCGGAACAGAACGGACAAGTACGGACTAGTACGGACCACTATGGAACAGAACGGACCAGTATGGACCAGTGCGGACCAGAACAGACCAGTATGGACCTATATTGACCAGCACTGAACACGATGGACCAGTACGGACCAGAACGGACCAGTACGGACCATTATGGAACAGAACGTACCAGTACGGACCAGTATGGACCAGTACGGACCAGTACGGACCAGTAGGGACCAGTACAGACCACTATGGACCTGTACGGACCAGTACGGACCACTACGGACCAGTATGGACCAGAACGGACCAGTACGGACCAGTACGGACTAATACCGACCAATGTGGACCAGTATGGACCAGTATGGACCAGTGCGGACCAGAACGGACCAGTACGGACCAGTATGGACCAGTACGGACCAGTATGGATTAGAGCGGACCAGTACGGATCAGTACCGACCAGTACGGACCAGTATGGACCAGTGCGGACCAGTACGGACCAGTATGGACCAGTGCGGACTGGAACGGACCATTGTGGACCAGTACGGACCAGTAGGGACAGTACGGACCGCTATGGACCCGTACGGACCAGAACGGACCAGTACGGACCACTATGGACCAGTACGGAGCAGAACGGACCAGTACGGACCAGTACGGACTACTAGTGACCAGTATGGACCACTAGGGGGCAGTACGGAGCAGTATGGACCAGAACGGACCAGTGCGGACCAGTACGGACCAGTATGGACAAGGGCAGACCCGGACGGACCAGTACGGACCAGTATGGACCAGTATGGACCAATACGGACCAGTACGGACCAGTATGGACCAGTATGGACCAGTGCGGACCAGTACGGACCAGTATGGACAAGGGCAGACCAGAACGGAGCAGTACGGACCAGTATGGACCAGGATGGACCAGTACGGACCAGTACGGACCGGTAGGGACCAGTACGGAGCAGTATGGACCGGTACGGACCAGTGTGGACCAGTATGGACCAATATGGACCAGTGTGGGCCAGTACGGACCAGTACGGACCAGTGCGGACCAGTATGGGCCAGTGCAGATCAGAACGGACCAGTATGGACCAGAACGGACCAGGACGGAGCAGTACGGACCGGTACGGAGCAGTACGGACCAGAAAGGACCAATAGGGACCACTATGGACCAGTACGGACCAGTACGGACAAGTATGGACTAGTATGGACCAGTAAGAGACCAGTATGGACCAGTACGGACCAGTATGGACCAGTGCGGACCAGAACGGACCAGTATGGACCAGTATGGACCAGTATGGACCAGTACAGACCAGTACGGACTGGTAGGGACCAGTACGGACCACTATGGACCAGTACGGACCAGTACGGACCAGAACGGACCAATAGGGAACTCTACGGACCAGTACGGACCAGTACGGACCACTACAGACCAGTATGGACCAGAACGGAACAGTACGGACCAGTATGGACCAGTGCGGACCAGAACGGACCAGTATGGACCAGTATGGACCAGTATGGATTGGTAGGGACCAATACGGACCAGGACGGACCAATACGGACCAGGACGGACCAGTACGGAACAGTATGGACCAGAACGGACCACTACGGACAAGTATGGATCATTGCGCACCAGAACAGACCAGTACGGACCAGTACGGACCAGTATGGACCAGTGCGGACCAGTATGGACCAGTGCGGACCAGTGCGGAACAGAACGGACAAGTACGGACTAGTACGGACCACTATGGAACAGAACGTACCAGTATGGACCAGTGCGGACCAGAACGGACCAGTATGGACCAGTATGGACCAGCACTGAACACGATGGACCAGTACGGACCAGAACGGACAGTACGGACCAGTATGGACCAGTGCGGGCCACAACGGACCTGTATGGACCAGTACAGACCAGGACGGACCAGTACGGACCAATATGGAACAGAACGTACCAGAACGGACCAGTATGGGCCAGTACGGACCAGTACGGACCGCTACGGACCGGTACGGACCAGTACGGACCAGAACGGACCAATAGGGACCACTACGGACCAGTATGGACCAGAACGGACCAGTACGGACCAGTATGGACCAGTGCGGAGCAGAACAGATCAGTACAAACCAGTACGGACCAGTATGGGCCAGTACAGACCAGTACGGACCATTGTGGACCAATATGGACCAGTGCGGAACAGAACGGACCTGTATGGACCAGAACAGTCCAGGAAAGGCCAGTACGGACCAGTACGGACCAGTACAAACCAGTATGGACCAGTATGGACCAGTACGGACCAGTATGGACCAGTACGGACCAGTATGGACCAGGGCGGACCAGAACGGACCAGTATGGACCAGTATGGACCAGTATGGATCAGTAGGGACCAATACGGACCAGGACGGACCAGTACGGACCAGTATGGACCAGTGCGGACCAGAACGGACCAGTACGGACCAGTATGGACCAGTACGGACCAGTATGGACCAGTGCGGACCAGTACGGACCAGTATGGACCAGTGCGGACTGGAACGGACCATTGTGGACCAGTACGGACCAGTAGGGACAGTACGGACCGCTATGGACCCGTACGGACCAGAACGGACCAGTACGGACCACTATGGACCAGTACGGAGCAGAACGGACCAGTACGGACCAGTACGGACTACTAGTGACCAGTATGGACCACTAGGGGGCAGTACGGAGCAGTATGGACCAGTATGGACCAGTGCGGACCAGTACGGACCAGTATGGACAAGGGCAGACCCGGACGGACCAGTACGGACCAGTATGGACCAGTATGGACCTGTACGGACCAGTACGGACCAGTATGGACCAGTATGGACCAATGCGGACCAGTACGGACCAGTATGGACCAATACGGACCAGTACGGACCAGTACAAACCAGTATGGACCAGTATGGACCAATACGGACCAGTATGGACCAGTACGGACCAGTATGGACCAGGGCGGACCAGAACGGACCAGTATGGACCAGTATGGACCAGTATGGATCAGTAGGGACCAATACGGACCAGGACGGACCAGTACGGACCAGTATGGACCAGTATGGACCAGTACGGACCAGTATGTACCAGTATGGACCAGTACGGTCAAGAACGGACCAATAGGGAACGCTACGGACCAGTACGGACCAGTACGGACCACTACTGACCAGTATGGACCAGAACGGACCAGTACGGACCAGATCGGACCAGTACGGACCAGTATGGACCAGTGCCGACCAGAACAGACCAGTACGGACCAGTACGGACCAGTATGGACCAGTGCGGACCAGTATGGACCAGTGCGGACCAGTACGGACCAGTATGGACCAGTATGGACCAGTACGGACCAGTATGGACCAGTATGGACCAGTACGGACCAGAACGGACCAATAGGGAACACTACGGACCAGTACGGACCAGTGCGGACCAGAACAGACCAGTACGGACCAGAACGGACCAGTACGGACCAGTATGGACCAGTGCGGACCAGAACAGACCAGTACGGACCAGTACAGACCAGTATGGACCAGTGCAGACAGGTATGGACCAGTGCGGACCAGTGCGGACCAGTATGGACCAGAACGGACCAGTACGGACCAGTACGGAATACTAGGGACCAGTACGGACCACAAGGGGGCAGTACGGAGCAGTGTGGACCAGTACGGACCTGGACGGACCAGTATGGACCAGTGCGGACCAGTACGGACCAGTATGGACAAGGGCAGACCCGGACGGACCAGTACGGACCAGTATGGACCAGTATGGACCAGTACGGACCAGTACGGACCAGTATGGACCAGTATGGACCAGTGCGGACCAGTACGGACCAGTATGGACAAGGGCAGACCAGAACGGAGCAGTACGGACCAGTATGGACCAGGATGGACCAGTACGGACCAGTACGGACCGGTAGGGACCAGTACGGAGCAGTATGGACCGGTACGGACCAGTGTGGACCAGTATGGACCAATATGGACCAGTATGGGCCAGTACGGATCAGTACGGACCAGTGCGGACCAGTATGGGCCAGTGCAGATCAGAACGGACCAGTATGGACCAGAACGGACCAGGACGGAGCAGTACGGACCGGTACGGAGCAGTACGGACCAGAAAGGACCAATAGGGACCACTATGGACCAGTACGGACCAGTACGGACAAGTATGGACTAGTATGGACCAGTAGAGACCAGTATGGACCAGTACGGACCAGTATGGACCAGTGCGGACCAGAACGGACCAGTATGGACCAGTATGGACCAGTATGGACCAGTACAGACCAGTACGGACTGGTAGGGACCAGTACGGACCACTATGGACCAGTACGGACCAGTACGGACCAGAACGGACCAATAGGGAACTCTACGGACCAGTACGGACCAGTACGGACCACTACAGACCAGTATGGACCAGAACGGAACAGTACGGACCAGTATGGACCAGTGCGGACCAGAACGGACCAGTATGGACCAGTATGGACCAGTATGGATCGGTAGGGACCAATACGGACCAGGACGGACCAATACGGACCAGGACGGACCAGTACGGAACAGTATGGACCAGAACGGACCACTACGGACAAGTATGGACCATTGCGCACCAGAACAGACCAGTACGGACCAGTACGGACCAGTATGGACCAGTGCGGACCAGTATGGACCAGTGCGGACCAGTGCGGAACAGAACGGACAAGTACGGACTAGTACGGACCACTATGGAACAGAACGTACCAGTATGGACCAGTGCGGACCAGAACGGACCAGTATGGACCAGTATGGACCAGCACTGAACACGATGGACCAGTACGGACCAGAACGGACCAGTACGGACCAGTATGGACCAGTGCGGGCCACAACGGACCTGTATGGACCAGTACAGACCAGGACGGACCAGTACGGACCAATATGGAACAGAACGTACCAGAACGGACCAGTATGGGCCAGTACGGACCAGTACGGACCGCTACGGACCGGTACGGACCAGTACGGACCAGAACGGACCAATAGGGACCACTACGGACCAGTATGGACCAGAACGGACCAGTACGGACCAGTATGGACCAGTGCGGAGCAGAACAGATCAGTACAGACCAGTACGGACCAGTATGGGCCAGTACAGACCAGTACGGATCATTGTGGACCAATATGGACCAGTGCGGAACAGAACGGACCTGTATGGACCAGAACAGTCCAGGACAGGCCAGTACGGACCAGTACGGACCAGTACAAACCAGTATGGACCAGTATGGACCAGTACAGACCAGTATGGACCAGTACGGACCAGTATGGACCAGGGCGGACCAGAACGGACCAGTATGGACCAGTATGGACCAGTATGGATCAGTAGGGACCAATACGGACCAGGACGGACCAGTACGGACCAGTATGGACCAGTGCGGACCAGAACGGACCAGTACGGACCAGTATGGACCAGTACGGACCAGTATGGACCAGTGCGGACCAGTACGGACCAGTATGGACCAGTGCGGACTGGAACGGACCATTGTGGACCAGTACGGACCAGTAGGGACAGTACGGACCGCTATGGACCCGTACGGACCAGAACGGACCAGTACGGACCACTATGGACCAGTACGGAGCAGAACGGACCAGTACGGACCAGTACGGACTACTAGTGACCAGTATGGACCACTAGGGGGCAGTACGGAGCAGTATGGACCAGTATGGACCAGTGCGGACCAGTACGGACCAGTATGGACAAGGGCAGACCCGGACGGACCAGTACGGACCAGTATGGACCAGTATGGACCTGTACGGACCAGTACGGACCAGTATGGACCAGTATGGACCAGTGCGGACCAGTACGGACCAGTATGGACCAATACGGACCAGTACGGACCAGTACAAACCAGTATGGACCAGTATGGACCAATACGGACCAGTATGGACCAGTACGGACCAGTATGGACCAGGGCGGACCAGAACGGACCAGTATGGACCAGTATGGACCAGTATGGATCAGTAGGGACCAATACGGACTAGGACGGACCAGTACGGACCAGTATGGACCAGTATGGACCAGTACGGACCCGTATGGACCAGTATGGACCAGTACGGTCAAGAACGGACCAATAGGGAACGCTACGGACCAGTACGGACCAGTACGGACCACTACTGACCAGTATGGACCAGAACGGACCAGTACGGACCAGATCGGACCAGTACGGACCAGTATGGACCAGTGCCGACCAGAACAGACCAGTACGGACCAGTACGGACCAGTATGGACCAGTGCGGACCAGTATGGACCAGTGCGGACCAGTACAGACCAGTATGGACCAGTATGGACCAGTACGGACCAGTATGGACCAGTATGGACCAGTACGGACCAGAACGGACCAATAGGGAACACTACGGACCAGTACGGACCAGTGCGGACCAGAACAGACCAGTACGGACCAGAACGGACCAGTACGGACCAGTATGGACCAGTGCGGACCAGAACAGACCAGTACGGACCAGTACAGACCAGTATGGACCAGTGCAGACAGGTATGGACCAGTGCGGACCAGTGCGGACCAGTATGGACCAGAACGGACCAGTACGGACCAGTACGGAATACTAGGGACCAGTACGGACCACAAGGGGGCAGTACGGAGCAGTGTGGACCAGTACGGACCTGGACGGACCAGTATGGACCAGTGAGGACCAGTGCGGACCAGAACCGACCAGTACGGACTAGTACGGACCACTATGGAACAGAACGTACCAGAACGGACCAGTACGGACTGGTAGGGACCAGTACGGACCGGTAGGGAACACTACGGACCAGTATGGACCAGTACGGACCAGAACGGACCAGTACGGACCAGTATGGACCAGTGCGGGCCAGAATGGACCAGTACGGACCACTATGGAACAGTACGGACCAGAACGGACCAGTATGGACCAGTGCGGACCAGAACAGACCAGTACGGACCAGAACGGACCAGTATGGAACAGTGCGGACCAGTATGGACCAGTGCGGACCAGTGCGGAACAGAACGGACCAGTACGGACTAGTACGGACCACTATGGAACAGAACGTACCAGTATGGACCAGTGCGGACCAGAACAGACCAGTATGGACCAGTATGGACCAGCACGGAACACTATGGACCAGTATGGACCAGAATGGACCACTATGGACCAGTACGGAGCAGAACGGACCAGTACGGACCAGTACGGACTACTAGTGACCAGTACGGACCACTAGGGGGCAGTACGGAGCACTATGGACCAGTATGGACCAGTGCGGATCAGTACGGACCACTATGGACGAGTACAGACCAGTACGGACCAGTACGGACCAGTATGGACCGGTATGGACCAGTACGGACCAGTACGGACCAGTATGGACCAGTATGGACCAGTGCGGACCAGTACGGACCAGTATGGACAAGGGCAGACCAGAACGGAGCAGTACGGACCAGCACGGACCAGCACGGAACACTATGGACCAGTACGGACCAGAATAGACCAGTACGGACCAGTACGGAATACTAGGGACCAGTACGGACCACAAGGGGGCAGTACGGAGCAGGGTGGACCAGTACGGACCTGGACGGACCAGTATGGACCAGTGAGGACCAGTGCGGACCAGAACCGACCAGTACGGACTAGTACGGACCACTATGGAACAGAACGTACCAGAACGGACCAGTACGGACTGGTAGGGACCAGTACGGACCGGTAGGGACCAGTACGGAACACTATGGACCAGTACGGACAAGAACGGACCAGTACGGACCAGTATGGACCAGTACGGGCCAGAACGGACCAGTACGGACCACTATGGAACAGTACGGACCAGAACGGACCAGTATGGACCAGTGCGGACCAGAACAGACCAGTACGGACCAGTACGGACCAGTATGGACCAGTGCGGACCAGTATGGACCAGTGCGGACCAGTGCGGAACAGAACGGACAAGTACGGACTAGTACGGACCACTATGGAACAGAACGTACCAGTATGGACCAGTGCAGACCAGAACGGACCTGTACGGACCAGTATGGACCAGCACGGAACACGATGGACCACTACGGACCAGAAAGGACCAGTACGGAACATTATGGACCAGAACGGACCAGTACGGACAAGTATGGACCATTGCGCACCAGAACAGACCAGTACGGACCAGTACGGACCAGTATGGACCAGTGCGGACCAGTATGGACCAGTGCGGACCAGTGCGGAACAGAACGGACAAGTACGGACCAGTACGGACTACTAGTGACCAGTACGGACCACTAGGGGGCAGTACGGAGCACTATGGACCAGTATGGACCAGTGCGGATCAGTACGGACCACTATGGACGAGTACAGACCAGTACGGACCAGTACGGACCAGTATGGACCGGTATGGACCAGTACGGACCAGTACGGACCAGTATGGACCAGTATGGACCAGTGCGGACCAGTACGGACCAGTATGGAACAGAACGTACCAGAACGGACCAGTACGGACTGGTAGGGACCATTACGGACCGGTAGGGAACACTACGGAACACTATGGACCAGTACGGACAAGAACGGACCAGTACGGACCAGTATGGACCAGTACAGATCAGAACGGACCAGTACGGACCACTATGGAACAGTACGGACCAGAACGGACCAGTATGGACCAGTGCGGACCAGAACAGACCAGTACGGACCAGTACGGACCAGTATGGACCAGTGCGGACCAGTATGGACCAGTGCGGACCAGTGCGGAACAGAACGGACAAGTACGGAGTAGTACGCACCACTATGGAACAGAACGTACCAGTATGGACCAGTGCGGACCAGAACGGACCAGTATGGACCAGTATGGACCAGCACGGAACACTATGGACCAGTACGGACCAGAATGGACCAGTACGGACCACTATGGACCAGTACGGAGCAGAACGGACCAGTATGGACCAGTACGGACTACTAGTGACCAGTACGGACCACTAGGGGGCAGTACGGAGCACTATGGACCATTATGGACGAGTGCGGACCAGTACGGACCAGTATGGACAAGGGCAGACCAGTACGGAC
>NW_027100614.1:0-36483 GCF_031753505.1 Anomalospiza imberbis | reverse complement strand
GTCCGTTCTGGTCTGCCCTTGTCCATACTGGTCCGTACTGGTCCGCACTGGTCCATACTGGTCCATACTGCTCCGTACTGGTCCGCACTGGTCCATACCGGTCCATACTGGTCCGTACTGGTCCGTACTGGTCTGCCCTTGTCCATACTGGTCCGTACTGGTCCGCACTGCTCCATACTGGTCCATAGTGCTCCGTACTGCCCCCTAGTGGTCCATATTGGTCACTAGTAGTCCGTACTGGTCCGTACTGGTCCGTTCTGCTCCGTACTGGTCCATAGTGGCCCGTACTGGTCCATTCTGGTCCGTACTGGTCCATAGTGTTCCGTGCTGGTCCATTCTGGTCCGTACTGGTCCATAGTGTTCCGTGTTGGTCCATACTGGTCCATACTGGTCCGTTCTGGTCCGCACTGGTCCATACTGGTACGTTCTGTTCCATACTGGTCCGTACTAATCCGTACTTGTCCGTTCTGTTCCGCACTGGTCCGCACTGGTCCCTTACTGGTCCGCACTGGTCCATACTGGTCCGTACTGGTCCGTACTGGTCTGTTCTGGTCCGCACTGGTCCATACTGGTCCGTTCTGGTCCGTACTGTTCCATAGTGGTCCGTACTGGTCCGTTCTGGTCCGTACTGGTCCATAGTGGTCCGTACTGGTCCGTTCTGGTCCGTACTGGTCCATAATGGTCCGTACTGGTCCCTACCGGTCCGTACTGGTCCTTACCAGTCCGTACTGGTCCGTTCTGGTACGTTCTGTCCCATAGTGATCCGTACTAGTCCGTACTGGTCCGTTCTGGTACGTTCTGTTCCATAGTGGTCCGTACTAGTCCGTACTGGTCGGTTCTGGTCCGCACTGTTCCTCGCTGGTCCATACTGGTCCGTCCTGGTCCGTACCGGTCCATACTGCTCTGTACTCCCCCCTTGTGGTCCGTACTGGTCCCTAGTATTCCGTACTGGTCCGTACTGGTCCGTTCTGGTCCGTACTGGTCCATAGTGGTCCGTACTGGTCTATTCTGGTCCGTACTGGTCCATAGTGTTCCGTGCTGGTCCATACTGGTCCGTACTGGTCCGTTCTGGTCTGCCCTTGTCCATACTGGTCCATACTGGTCCGCACTGGTCCATACTGGTCCATACGCGTCCGTACTGGTCCATACTGGTCGGTACTGGTCCGTACTGGTCCATAGTGCTCCGTGCTGGTCCATACTGGTCCGTACTGGTCCGTTCTGGTCTGCCCTTGTCCATACTGGTCCATACTGGTCCGCACTGGTCCATACTGGTCCATACTGGTCCATACTGGTCCGTACTGGTCCGTACTGGTCCGTACTGGTCCATAGTGCTCCGTACTGCCCCCTAGTGGTCCGTACTGGTCACTAGTAGTCCGTACTGGTCCGTACTGGTCCGTTCTGGTCCGTTCTGCTCCGTACTGGTCCATAGTGGTCCATTCTGGTCCGTACTGGTCCATAGTGTTCCGTGCTGGTCCATACTGGTCCATACTGGTCCGTTCTGGTCCGCACTGGTCCATACTGGTACGTTCTGTTCCATAGTGGTCCGTACTAGTCCGTACTTGTCCGTTCTGTTCCGCACTGGTCCGCACTGGTCCATACTGGTCCGCACTGGTCCATACTGGTCCGTACTGGTCCGTACTGGTCTGTTCTGGTCCGCACTGGTCCATACTGGTCCGTTCTGGTCCGTACTGTTCCATAGTGGTCCGTACTGGTCCGTTCTGGTCCGTACTGGTCCATAGTGGTCCGTACTGGTCCGTTCTGGTCCGTACTGGTCCATACTGGTCCGTAGTGTTCCCTACCGGTCCGTACTGGTCCCTACCAGTCCGTACTGGTCCGTTCTGGTACGTTCTGTTCCATAGTGGTCCGTACTGGTCCATACTGGTCCATACTGGTCCGCTCTGGTCCGCAATGGTCCATACTGGTACGTTCTGTTCCATAGTTGTCTGTACTAGTCCGTGCTTGTCCGTTCTGTTCCGCACTGGTCCGTACTGGTCCATACTGGTCCGCACTGGTCCATACTGGTCCGTACTGGTCCGTACTGGTCTGTTCTGGTCTGCACTGGTCCATACTGGTCCGTACTGGTCCGTTCTGCTCCATACTGGTCTATAGTGGTCCGTACTGGTCTATACTGGTCCGTAGAGTTCCCTATTGGTCCGTTCTGGTCCGTACTGGTCCATACTGGTCCATACTGGTCCGTACTGGTCCATACTGGTCCATACTGGTCCGTACCGGTCCATACTGGTCCGTACTGGTCCATACTGGTCTGCCCTTGTCCATACTGGTCCGTAGTGGTCCGTACTGGTCCGTACTGGTCCGCTCTGGTCCATACTGGTCCGTACTGGTCCATACTGGTCCACACTTGTCCGGTCTGGTCCGTACTGGTCCATACTAGTCCGTACTGGTCCGTACTGGTCCGCTCGGGTCCATACTGGTCCATAGTGGTCCGTTCTGGTCCGTACTGGTCCGTCCTGGTCCGTCCTGGACTGTTCTGGTCCATACTGGTCCGTCCTGGTCCGCAATGGCCCGTACTGGTCCGCAATGGTCCGTACTGGTCCGTACTGGCCAATACTGGTCCGTACTGGTCCGTACCGGTCCATACCGGTCCATACTGGTCCGTACTGGTCCGTTCTGTTCTGCCCTTTGTCCATACTGGTCCGTACTGGTCCGTACTGGTCTGTTCTGGTCCGCACTGGTCCATACTGGTCCGTACTGGTCCGTACTGTTCCATAGTGGTCCGTACTGGTCCGTTCTGGTCCGTACTGGTCCATACTGGTCCGTACTGGTCCGTTCTGGTCCGTACTGGTCCATACTGGTCCGTACTGGTCCCTACCGGTCCGTACTGGTCCCTACCAGTCCGTACTGGTCCGTTCTGGTACGTTCTGTTCCATAGTGGTCCGTACTAGTCCGTACTGGTCGGTTCTGGTCCGCACTGTTCCTCGCTGGTCCATACTGGTCCGTCCTGGTCAGTACTGGTCCACACTGCTCCGTACTGCCCCCTTGTGGTCCGTACTGGTCCCTAGTATTCCGTACTGGTCCGTACTGGTCCGTTCTGGTCCGTTCTGGTCCGCACTGGTCCGCACTGGTCCATACTGGTCCGCACTGGTCCATACTGGTCCGTTCTGGTCCGCACTGGTCTGTTCTGGTCCGCACTGGTCCGTACCGGTCCGTAACCATCCATACTGGTCCGTACTGGTCCGTTCTGGTCTGCCCTTGTCCATACTGGTCCGTACTGGTCCGCACTGGTCCATACTGGTCCATACTGCTCCGTACTGGTCCGCACTGGTCCATACCGGTCCATACTGGTCCGTACTGGTCCGTACTGGTCTGCCCTTGTCCATACTGGTCCGTTCTGGTCCGTACTGGTCTGTTCTGGTCCGCACTGGTCCATAGTGTCCCGTGCTGGTCCGTACTGGTCCGTTCTGTTCTGCCCTTGTCCATACTGGTCCGTACTGGTCCGCACTGGTCCATACTGGTCCATACTGCTCCGTACTGGTCCGCACTGGTCCATACCGGTCCATACTGGTCCGTACTGGTCCGTACTGGTCTGCCCTTGTCCATACTGGTCCGTACTGGTCCGCACTGCTCCATACTGGTCCATAGTGCTCCGTACTGCCCCCTAGTGGTCCATATTGGTCACTAGTAGTCCGTACTGGTCCGTACTGGTCCGTTCTGCTCCGTACTGGTCCATAGTGGCCCGTACTGGTCCATTCTGGTCCGTACTGGTCCATAGTGTTCCGTGCTGGTCCATTCTGGTCCGTACTGGTCCATAGTGTTCCGTGTTGGTCCATACTGGTCCATACTGGTCCGTTCTGGTCCGCACTGGTCCATACTGGTACGTTCTGTTCCATACTGGTCCGTACTAATCCGTACTTGTCCGTTCTGTTCCGCACTGGTCCGCACTGGTCCTTACTGGTCCGCACTGGTCCATACTGGTCCGTACTGGTCCGTACTGGTCTGTTCTGGTCCGCACTGGTCCATACTGGTCCGTTCTGGTCCGTACTGTTCCATAGTGGTCCGTACTGGTCCGTTCTGGTCCGTACTGGTCCATAGTGGTCCGTACTGGTCCGTTCTGGTCCGTACTGGTCCATAATGGTCCGTACTGGTCCCTACCGGTCCGTACTGGTCCTTACCAGTCCGTACTGGTCCGTTCTGGTACGTTCTGTCCCATAGTGATCCGTACTAGTCCGTACTGGTCCGTTCTGGTACGTTCTGTTCCATAGTGGTCCGTACTAGTCCGTACTGGTCGGTTCTGGTCCGCACTGTTCCTCGCTGGTCCATACTGGTCCGTCCTGGTCCGTACCGGTCCATACTGCTCTGTACTCCCCCCTTGTGGTCCGTACTGGTCCCTAGTATTCCGTACTGGTCCGTACTGGTCCGTTCTGGTCCGTACTGGTCCATAGTGGTCCGTACTGGTCTATTCTGGTCCGTACTGGTCCATAGTGTTCCGTGCTGGTCCATACTGGTCCGTACTGGTCCGTTCTGGTCTGCCCTTGTCCATACTGGTCCATACTGGTCCGCACTGGTCCATACTGGTCCATACGCGTCCGTACTGGTCCATACTGGTCGGTACTGGTCCGTACTGGTCCATAGTGCTCCGTGCTGGTCCATACTGGTCCGTACTGGTCCGTTCTGGTCTGCCCTTGTCCATACTGGTCCATACTGGTCCGCACTGGTCCATACTGGTCCATACTGGTCCATACTGGTCCGTACTGGTCCGTACTGGTCCGTACTGGTCCATAGTGCTCCGTACTGCCCCCTTGTGGTCCGTACTGGTCCCTAGTATTCCGTACTGGTCCGTACTGGTCCGTTCTGGTCCGTACTGGTCCATAGTGGTCCGTACTGGTCTATTCTGGTCCGTACTGTTCCATAGTGGTCCGTACTGGTCCGTTCTGGTCCGTACTGGTCCATAGTGGTCCGTACTGGTCCGTACTGGTCCTTACTGGTCCATACCGGTCCATACTGGTCCGTACTGGTCCATACTGGTCTGCCCTTGTCCATACTGGTCCGTACTGGTCCGTACTGGTCCATACTGGTCCATAGTGCTCCGTACTGCCCCCTAGTGGTCCGTACTGACCCCTAGTGGTCCGTACTGGTCACTAGTAGTCCGTACTGGTCCGTACTGGTCCGTTCTGGTCCGTTCTGCTCCGTACTGGTCCATAGTGGTCCATTCTGGTCCGTACTGGTCCATAGTGTTCCGTGCTGGTCCATACTGGTCCATACTGGTCCGTTCTGGTCCGCACTGGTCCATACTGGTACGTTCTGTTCCATAGTGGTCCGTACTAGTCCGTACTTGTCCGTTCTGTTCCGCACTGGTCCGCACTGGTCCATACTGGTCCGCACTGGTCCATACTGGTCCGTACTGGTCCGTACTGGTCTGTTCTTGTCCGCACTGGTCCATACTGGTCCGTTCTGGTCCGTACTGTTCCATAGTGGTCCGTACTGCTCCGTTCTGGTCTGTACTGGTCCATAGTGGTCCGTACTGGTCCGCACTGGTCTGCCCTTGTCCATACTGGTCCATACTGGTCCGCACTGGTCCATACTGGTCCATACTGGTCCATACTGGTCCGTACTGGTCCGTACTGGTCCGTACTGGTCCATAGTGCTCCGTACTGCCCCCTAGTGGTCCGTACTGGTCACTAGTAGTCCGTACTGGTCCGTACTGGTCCGTTCTGGTCCGTTCTGCTCCGTACTGGTCCATAGTGGTCCATTCTGGTCCGTACTGGTCCATACTGGTCCATACTGGTCCGTACTGGTCCGTCCTGGTCCGTATTGGTCCCTACTATCCATACTGGTCCATACTGGTCCATACAGGTCCGTTCTGGTCCGCACTGGTCCATACTGGTCCGCAATGGTCCGTACTGGTCCGTACTGACCCATACTGGTCCGTACTGGTCCATACCGGTCCGTACCCGTCCATACTGGTCCGTACTGGTCCATACTAGTCTGTACTGGTCTATTCTGGTCCGTACTGGTCCATAGTGTCCCGTGCTGTTCCGTACTGGTCCGTTCTGGTCTGCCCTTGTCCATACTGGTCCGTACTGGTCCGCACTGGTCCATACTGGTCCATACTGCTCCGTACTGGTCCGCACTGGTCCATACCGGTCCATACTGGTCCGTACTGGTCCGTACTGGTCTGCCCTTGTCCATACTGGTCCGTACTGGTCCGCACTGCTCCATACTGGTCCATAGTGCTCCGTACTGCCCCCTAGTGGTCCATATTGGTCACTAGTAGTCCGTACTGGTCCGTACTGGTCCGTTCTGCTCCGTACTGGTCCATAGTGGCCCGTACTGGTCCATTCTGGTCCGTACTGGTCCATAGTGTTCCGTGCTGGTCCATTCTGGTCCGTACTGGTCCATAGTGTTCCGTGTTGGTCCATACTGGTCCATACTGGTCCGTTCTGGTCCGCACTGGTCCATACTGGTACGTTCTGTTCCATACTGGTCCGTACTAATCCGTACTTGTCCGTTCTGTTCCGCACTGGTCCGCACTGGTCCTTACTGGTCCGCACTGGTCCATACTGGTCCGTACTGGTCCGTACTGGTCTGTTCTGGTCCGCACTGGTCCATACTGGTCCGTTCTGGTCCGTACTGTTCCATAGTGGTCCGTACTGGTCCGTTCTGGTCCGTACTGGTCCATAGTGGTCCGTACTGGTCCGTTCTGGTCCGTACTGGTCCATAATGGTCCGTACTGGTCCCTACCGGTCCGTACTGGTCCTTACCAGTCCGTACTGGTCCGTTCTGGTACGTTCTGTCCCATAGTGATCCGTACTAGTCCGTACTGGTCCGTTCTGGTACGTTCTGTTCCATAGTGGTCCGTACTAGTCCGTACTGGTCGGTTCTGGTCCGCACTGTTCCTCGCTGGTCCATACTGGTCCGTCCTGGTCCGTACCGGTCCATACTGCTCTGTACTCCCCCCTTGTGGTCCGTACTGGTCCCTAGTATTCCGTACTGGTCCGTACTGGTCCGTTCTGGTCCGTACTGGTCCATAGTGGTCCGTACTGGTCTATTCTGGTCCGTACTGGTCCATAGTGTTCCGTGCTGGTCCATACTGGTCCGTACTGGTCCGTTCTGGTCTGCCCTTGTCCATACTGGTCCATACTGGTCCGCACTGGTCCATACTGGTCCATACGCGTCCGTACTGGTCCATACTGGTCGGTACTGGTCCGTACTGGTCCATAGTGCTCCGTGCTGGTCCATACTGGTCCGTACTGGTCCGTTCTGGTCTGCCCTTGTCCATACTGGTCCATACTGGTCCGCACTGGTCCATACTGGTCCATACTGGTCCATACTGGTCCGTACTGGTCCGTACTGGTCCGTACTGGTCCATAGTGCTCCGTACTGCCCCCTAGTGGTCCGTACTGGTCACTAGTAGTCCGTACTGGTCCGTACTGGTCCGTTCTGGTCCGTTCTGCTCCGTACTGGTCCATAGTGGTCCATTCTGGTCCGTACTGGTCCATAGTGTTCCGTGCTGGTCCATACTGGTCCATACTGGTCCGTTCTGGTCCGCACTGGTCCATACTGGTACGTTCTGTTCCATAGTGGTCCGTACTAGTCCGTACTTGTCCGTTCTGTTCCGCACTGATCCGCACTGGTCCATACTGGTCCGCACTGGTCCATACTGGTCCGTACTGGTCCGTACTGGTCTGTTCTGGTCCGCACTGGTCCATACTGGTCCGTTCTGGTCCGTACTGTTCCATAGTGGTCCGTACTGGTCCGTTCTGGTCCGTACTGGTCCATAGTGGTCCGTACTGGTCCGTTCTGGTCCGTACTGGTCCATACTGGTCCGTAGTGTTCCCTACCGGTCCGTACTGGTCCCTACCAGTCCGTACTGGTCCGTTCTGGTACGTTCTGTTCCATAGTGGTCCGTACTGGTCCATACTGGTCCATACTGGTCCGCTCTGGTCCGCAATGGTCCATACTGGTACGTTCTGTTCCATAGTTGTCTGTACTAGTCCGTGCTTGTCCGTTCTGTTCCGCACTGGTCCGTACTGGTCCATACTGGTCCGCACTGGTCCATACTGGTCCGTACTGGTCCGTACTGGTCTGTTCTGGTCTGCACTGGTCCATACTGGTCCGTACTGGTCCGTTCTGCTCCATACTGGTCTATAGTGGTCCGTACTGGTCCATACTGGTCCGTAGAGTTCCCTATTGGTCCGTTCTGGTCCGTACTGGTCCATACTGGTCCATACTGGTCCGTACTGGTCCATACTGGTCCATACTGGTCCGTACCGGTCCATACTGGTCCGTACTGGTCCATACTGGTCTGCCCTTGTCCATACTGGTCCGTAGTGGTCCGTACTGGTCCGTACTGGTCCGCTCTGGTCCATACTGGTCCGTACTGGTCCATACTGGTCCACACTTGTCCGGTCTGGTCCGTACTGGTCCATACTAGTCCGTACTGGTCCGTACTGGTCCGCTCGGGTCCATACTGGTCCATAGTGGTCCGTTCTGGTCCGTACTGGTCCGTACTGGTCCGTCCTGGACTGTTCTGGTCCATACTGGTCCGTCCTGGTCCGCAATGGCCCGTACTGGTCCGCAATGGTCCGTACTGGTCCGTACTGGCCAATACTGGTCCGTACTGGTCCGTACCGGTCCATACCGGTCCATACTGGTCCGTACTGGTCCGTTCTGTTCTGCCCTTTGTCCATACTGGTCCGTACTGGTCCGTACTGGTCTGTTCTGGTCCGCACTGGTCCATACTGGTCCGTACTGGTCCGTACTGTTCCATAGTGGTCCGTACTGGTCCGTTCTGGTCCGTACTGGTCCATACTGGTCCGTACTGGTCCGTTCTGGTCCGTACTGGTCCATACTGGTCCGTACTGGTCCCTACCGGTCCGTACTGGTCCCTACCAGTCCGTACTGGTCCGTTCTGGTACGTTCTGTTCCATAGTGGTCCGTACTAGTCCGTACTGGTCGGTTCTGGTCCGCACTGTTCCTCGCTGGTCCATACTGGTCCGTCCTGGTCCGTACCGGTCCATACTGCTCTGTACTCCCCCCTTGTGGTCCGTACTGGTCCCTAGTATTCCGTACTGGTCCGTACTGGTCCGTTCTGGTCCGTACTGGTCCATAGTGGTCCGTACTGGTCTATTCTGGTCCGTACTGGTCCATAGTGTTCCGTGCTGGTCCATACTGGTCCGTACTGGTCCGTTCTGGTCTGCCCTTGTCCATACTGGTCCATACTGGTCCGCACTGGTCCATACTGGTCCATACTGGTCCGTACTGGTCCATACTGGTCGGTACTGGTCCGTACTGGTCCATAGTGCTCCGTGCTGGTCCATACTGGTCCGTACTGGTCCGTTCTGGTCTGCCCTTGTCCATACTGGTCCATACTGGTCCGCACTGGTCCATACTGGTCCATACTGGTCCATACTGGTCCGTACTGGTCCGTACTGGTCCGTACTGGTCCATAGTGTTCCGTGCTGGTCCATACTGGTCCATACTGGTCCGTTCTGGTCCGCACTGGTCCATACTGGTACGTTCTGTTCCATAGTGGTCCGTACTAGTCCGTACTTGTCCGTTCTGTTCCGCACTGGTCCGCACTGGTCCATACTGGTCCGCACTGGTCCATACTGGTCCGTACTGGTCCGTACTGGTCTGTTCTGGTCCGCACTGGTCCGTCCTGGTCCGTCCTGGACTGTTCTGGTCCATACTGGTCCGTCCTGGTCCGCAATGGCCCGTACTGGTCCGCAATGGTCCGTACTGGTCCGTACTGGCCAATACTGGTCCGTACTGGTCCGTACCGGTCCATACCGGTCCATACTGGTCCGTACTGGTCCGTTCTGTTCTGCCCTTTGTCCATACTGGTCCGTACTGGTCCGTACTGGTCTGTTCTGGTCCGCACTGGTCCATACTGGTCCGTACTGGTCCGTACTGTTCCATAGTGGTCCGTACTGGTCCGTTCTGGTCCGTACTGGTCCATACTGGTCCGTACTGGTCCGTTCTGGTCCGTACTGGTCCATACTGGTCCGTACTGGTCCCTACCGGTCCGTACTGGTCCCTACCAGTCCGTACTGGTCCGTTCTGGTACGTTCTGTTCCATAGTGGTCCGTACTAGTCCGTACTGGTCGGTTCTGGTCCGCACTGTTCCTCGCTGGTCCATACTGGTCCGTCCTGGTCAGTACTGGTCCACACTGCTCCGTACTGCCCCCTTGTGGTCCGTACTGGTCCCTAGTATTCCGTACTGGTCCGTACTGGTCCGTTCTGGTCCGTTCTGGTCCGCACTGGTCCGCACTGGTCCATACTGGTCCGCACTGGTCCATACTGGTCCGTTCTGGTCCGCACTGGTCTGTTCTGGTCCGCACTGGTCCATACTGGTCCGTACTGGTCCGTTCTGGTCCGTACTGGTCTGTTCTGGTCCGCACTGGTCCGTACCGGTCCGTAACCATCCATACTGGTCCGTACTGGTCCGTTCTGGTCTGCCCTTGTCCATACTGGTCCGTACTGGTCCGCACTGGTCCATACTGGTCCATACTGCTCCGTACTGGTCCGCACTGGTCCATACCGGTCCATACTGGTCCGTACTGGTCCGTACTGGTCTGCCCTTGTCCATACTGGTCCGTTCTGGTCCGTACTGGTCTGTTCTGGTCCGCACTGGTCCGTACTGGTCCGTAGTGTTCCCTATGGGTCCGTTCTGGTCCGTCCTGGTCCATACTGGTCCATACTGGTCCGTACTGGTCCATAATGGTCCATACTGGTCCGTACTGGTCCGCACTGGTCCATACTGGTACGTTCTGTTCCATAGTTGTCTGTACTAGTCCGTGCTTGTCCGTTCTGTTCCGCACTGGTCCGTACTGGTCCATACTGGTCCGCACTGGTCCATACTGGTCCGTACTGGTCCGTACTGGTCTGTTCTGGTCCGCACTGGTCCATACTGGTCCGTACTGGTCCGTACTGGTCTGTAGTGGTCCGTACTGGTCCGTACTGGTCCGTACTGGTCCATTGTGGTCCGTTCTGGTCTGTACTGGTCATTACTGGTCCGTCCTGGACTGTTCTGGTCCATACAGGTCCGTTCTGGTCCGCACTGGTCCATACTGGTCCGCAATGGTCCGTACTGGTCCGTACTGGCCCATACTGGTCCGTACTTGTCCGTACCGGTCCATACCGGTCCATACTGGTCCGTACTGGTCCGTTCTGTTCTGCCCTTGTCCATACTGGTCCGTACTGGTCCGCACTGGTCCATACTGGTCCATACTGGTCCGTACTGGTCCGTACTGGTCTGTTCTGCTCCGTACTGGTCCATACTGGTCCGTTCTGGTCCGTACTGTTCCATAGTGGTCCGTTCTGGTACGTTCTGGTCTGTACTGGTCCATACTGGTCCGTACTGGTCCGTTCTGGTCCGTACTGGTCCATAGTGTTCCGTACTTGTCCCTACTGTTCCGTACTGGTCCCTACCAGTCCGTACTGGTCCGTTCTGGTACGTTCTGTTCCATAGTGGTCCGTACTAGTCCGTACTGGTCGGTTCTGGTCCGCACTGTTCCTCGCTGGTCCATACTGGTCCGTCCTGGTCCGTACTGGTCCACACTGCTCCGTACTGCCCCCTTGTGGTCCGTACTGGTCGATAGTATTCCGTACTGGTCCGTACTGGTCCGTTCTGGTCCGTTCTGTTCCGCACTGGTCCGCACTGGTCCATACTGGTCCGCACTGGTCCATACTGGTCCGTTCTGGTCCGCACTGGTCTGTTCTGGTCCGCACTGGTCCTTACTGGTCCGTACTGGTCCGTTCTGGTCCGTAGTGGTCTGTTCTGGTCCGCACTGGTCCGTACCGGTCCGTAACCATCCATACTGGTCCGTACTGGTCCGTTCTAGTCTGCCCTTGTCCATATTGGTCCGTACTGGTCCGCACTGGTCCATACTGGTCCATACTGCTCCGTACTGGTCCGCACTGGTCCATACCGGTCCATACTGGTCCGTACTGGTCCGTACTGGTCTGCCCTTGTCCATACTGGTCCGTTCTGGTCCGTACTGGTCTGTTCTGGTCCGCACTGGTCCGTACTGGTCCGTAGTGTTCCCTATGGGTCCGTTCTGGTCCGTCCTGGTCCATACTGGTCCATACTGGTCCGTACTGGTCCGTCCTGGTCCATACTGGTCCATACTGGTCCGTACTGGTCCATACTGGTCCATACTGGTCCGTACTGGTCCGTACTGGTCCCTACCAGTCCGTACTGGTCCGTTCTGGTACGTTCTGTTCCATAGTGGTCCGTACTAGTCCGTACTGGTACGTTCTGTTCCATAGTGGTCCGTACTAGTCCGTACTGGTCGGTTCTGGTCCGCACTGTTCCTCGCTGGTCCATACTGGTCCGTCCTGGTCCGTACTGGTCCACACTGCTCCGTACTGCCCCCTTGTGGTCCGTACTGGTCGATAGTATTCCGTACTGGTCCGTACTGGTCCGTTCTGGTCCGTTCTGTTCCGCACTGGTCCGCACTGGTCCATACTGGTCCGCACTGGTCCATACTGGTCCGTTCTGGTCCGCACTGGTCTGTTCTGGTCCGCACTGGTCCTTACTGGTCCGTACTGGTCCGTTCTGGTCCGTAGTGGTCTGTTCTGGTCCGCACTGGTCCGTACCGGTCCGTAACCATCCATACTGGTCCGTACTGGTCCGTTCTGGTCTGCCCTTGTCCATATTGGTCCGTACTGGTCCGCACTGGCCCATACTGGTCCATACTGCTCCGTACTGGTCCGCACTGGTCCATACCGGTCCATACTGGTCCGTACTGGTCCGTACTGGTCTGCCCTTGTCCATACTGGTCCGTTCTGGTCCGTGCTGGTCTGTTCTGGTCCGCACTGGTCCGTACTGGTCCGTAGTGTTCCCTATGGGTCCGTTCTGGTCCGTCCTGGTCCATACTGGTCCATACTGGTCCGTACTGGTCCATACTGGTCCGTACTGGTCCGTACTGGTCCGCACTGGTCCATACTGGTACGTTCTGTTCCATAGTTGTCTGTACTAGTCCGTGCTTGTCCGTTCTGTTCCGCACTGGTCCGTACTGGTCCATACTGGTCCGCACTGGTCCATACTGGTCCGTACTGGTCCGTACTGGTCTGTTCTTGTCCGCACTGGTCCATACTGGTCCGTACTGGTCCGTACTGGTCTGTAGTGGTCCGTACTGGTCCGTACTGGTCCGTACTGGTCCATTGTGGTCCGTTCTGGTCTGTACTGGTCCGTACTGGTCCGTCCTGGACTGTTCTGGTCCATACAGGTCCGTTCTGGTCCGCACTGGTCCATACTGGTCCGCAATGGTCCGTACTGGTCCGTACTGGCCCATACTGGTCCGTACTTGTCCGTACCGGTCCATACCGGTCCATACTGGTCCGTACTGGTCCGTTCTGTTCTGCCCTTGTCCATACTGGTCCGTACTGGTCCGCACTGGTCCATACTGGTCCATACTGGTCCGTACTGGTCCGTACTGGTCCATACCGGTCCATACTGGTCCATACTGGTCCGTACTGGTCTGCCCTTGTCCATACTGGTCCGTACTGGTCCGCACTCGTCCATACTGGTCCATAGTGCTCCGTACTGCCCCCTAGTGGTCCGAACTGGTCACTAGTAGTCCGTACTGGTCCGTACTGGTCCGTTCTGCTCCGTACTGGTCCATAGTGGTCCGTACTTGTCCGTTCTGGTCCGTACTGGTCCATAGTGTTCCGTGCTGGTCCATACTGGTCCATACTGGTCCGTTCTGGTCCGCACTGGTCCATACTGGTACGTTCTGTTCCATAGTGGTCCGTACTAGTCCGTACTTGTCCGTTCTGTTCCGCACTGGTCCGCACTGGTCCATACTGGTCCGCACTGGTCCATACTGGACCGTACTGGTCCGTACTGGTCTGTTCTGGTCCGCACCGGTCCGTACTGGTCCGTTCTGGTCCGTACTGTTCCATAGTGGTCCGTACTGGTCCCTACTGGTCCGTACTGGTTCATACTGGTTCGTACTGGTCCATACTGGTCCATACTGGTCCGTACTGGTCCGCACTGGTCCATACTGGTACGTTCTGTTCCATAGTTGTCTGTACTAGTCCGTGCTTGTCCGTTCTGTTCCGCACTGGTCCGTACTGGTCTATACTGGTCCGCACTGGTCCATACTGGTCCGTACTGGTCCGTACTGGTCCGTACTAGTCCGCACTGGTCCATACTGGTCCGTACTGGTCCGTACTGGTCTGTAGTGGTCCGCACTGGTCCATACTGGTCCGTACTGGTCCGTACTGGTCTGTAGTGGTCCGTACTGGTCCGTACTGGTCCGTACTGGTCCATTGTGGTCCGTTCTGGTCTGTACTGGTCCGTACTGGTCCGCACTGGTCCATACTGGTCCATACTGGTCCGTACTGGTCCGTACTGGTCCATACCGGTCCATACTGGTCCATACTGGTCCGTACTGCTCTGCCCTTGTCCATACTGGTCCGTACTGGTCCGCACTCGTCCATACTGGTCCATAGTGCTCCGTACTGCCCCCTAGTGGTCCGAACTGGTCACTAGTAGTCCGTACTGGTCCGTACTGGTCCGTTCTGCTCCGTACTGGTCCATAGTGGTCCGTACTTGTCCGTTCTGGTCCGTACTGGTCCATAGTGTTCCGTGCTGGTCCATACTGGTCCATACTGGTCCGTTCTGGTTCGCACTGGTCCGTACTGGTCCATACTGGTCCGTACTGGTGCCTACCGGTCCGTACTGTTCCCTACCAGTCCGTACTGGTCCGTTCTGGTACGTTCTGTTCCATAGTGGTCCGTACTAGTCCGTACTGGTCGGTTCTGGTCCGCACTGTTCCTCGCTGGTCCATACTGGTCCGTCCTGGTCCGTACTGGTCCACACTGCTCCGTACTGCCCCCTTGTGGTCCGTACTGGTCCCTAGTATTCCGTACTGGTCCGTTCTGGTCCGTTCTGTTCCGCACTGGTCCGCACTGGTCCATACTGCTCCGCACTGGTCCATACTGGTCCGTTCTGGTCCGCACTGGTCTGTTCTGGTCCGCACTGGTCCATACTGGTCCGTACTGGTCCGTTCTGGTCCGTACTGGTCTGTTCTGGTCCGCACTGGTCCGTACCGGTCCGTAACCATCCATACTGGTCCGTACTGGTCCGTTCTGGTCTGCCCTTGTCCATACTGGTCCGTTCTGGTCCGCACTGGTCCATACTGGTCCATACTGCTCCGTACTGGTCCGCACTGGTCCATACCGGTCCATACTGGTCCGTACTGGTCCGTACTGGTCTGCCCTTGTCCATACTGGTCCGTTCTGGTCCGTACTGGTCTGTTCTGGTCCGCACTGGTCCGTACTGGTCCGTAGTGTTCCCTATGGGTCCGTTCTGGTCCGTCCTGGTCCATACTGGTCCATACTGGTCCGTACTGGTCCATACTGGTCCATACTGCTCCGTACTGGTCCGCACTGGTCCATACTGGTACGTTCTGTTCCATAGTTGTCTGTACTAGTCCGTGCTTGTCCGTTCTGTTCCGCACTGGTCCGTACTGGTCCATACTGGTCCGCACTGGTCCATACTGGTCCGTACTGGTCTGTTCTGGTCCGCACTGGTCCATACTGGTCCGTACTGGTCCGTACTGGTCTGTAGTGGTCCGTACTGGTCCGTACTGGTCCGTACTGGTCCATTGTGGTCCGTTCTGGTCTGTACTGGTCCGTACTGGTCCGTCCTGGACTGTTCTGGTCCATACAGGTCCGTTCTGGTCCGCACTGGTCCATACTGGTCCGCAATGGTCCGTACTGGTCCGTACTGGCCCATACTGGTCCGTACTTGTCCGTACCGGTCCATACCGGTCCATACTGGTCTGTACTGGTCCGTTCTGTTCTGCCCTTGTCCATACTGGTCCGTACTTGACCGCACTGGTCCATACTGGTCCATACTGGTCCGTACTGGTCCGTACTGGTCCATACCGGTCCATACTGGTCCATACTGGTCCGTACTGGTCTGCCCTTGTCCATACTGGTCCGTACTGGTCCGCACTCGTCCATACTGGTCCATAGTGCTCCGTACTGCCCCCTAGTGGTCCGAACTGGTCACTAGTAGTCCGTAGTGGTCCGTACTGGTCCGTTCTGCTCCGTACTGGTCCATAGTGGTCCGTACTTGTCCGTTCTGGTCCGTACTGGTCCATAGTGTTCCGTGCTGGTCCATACTGGTCCATACTGGTCCGTTCTGGTTCGCACTGGTCCGTACTGGTCCATACTGGTCCGTACTGGTGCCTACCGGTCCGTACTGTTCCCTACCAGTCCGTACTGGTCCGTTCTGGTACGTTCTGTTCCATAGTGGTCCGTACTAGTCCGTACTGGTCGGTTCTGGTCCGCACTGTTCCTCGCTGGTCCATACTGGTCCGTCCTGGTCCGTACTGGTCCACACTGCTCCGTACTGCCCCCTTGTGGTCCGTACTGGTCCCTAGTATTCCGTACTGGTCCGTTCTGGTCCGTTCTGTTCCGCACTGGTCCGCACTGGTCCATACTGCTCCGCGCTGGTCCATACTGGTCCGTTCTGGTCCGCACTGGTCTGTTCTGGTCCGCACTGGTCCATACTGGTCCGTACTGGTCCGTTCTGGTCCGTACTGGTCTGTTCTGGTCCGCACTGGTCCGTACCGGTCCGTAACCATCCATACTGGTCCGTACTGGTCCGTTCTGGTCTGCCCTTGTCCATACTGGTCCGTTCTGGTCCGCACTGGTCCATACTGGTCCATACTGCTCCGTACTGGTCCGCACTGGTCCATACCGGTCCATACTGGTCCGTACTGGTCCGTACTGGTCTGCCCTTGTCCATACTGGTCCGTTCTGGTCCGTACTGGTCTGTTCTGGTCCGCACTGGTCCGTACTGGTCCGTAGTGTTCCCTATGGGTCCGTTCTGGTCCGTCCTGGTCCATACTGGTCCATACTGGTCCGTACTGGTCCATACTGGTCCATACTGGTCCGTACTGGTCCGCACTGGTCCATACTGGTACGTTCTGTTCCATAGTTGTTTGTACTAGTCCGTGCTTGTCCGTTCTGTTCCGCACTGGTCCGTACTGGTCCATACTGGTCCGCACTGGTCCATACTGGTCCGTAGTGGTCCGTACTGGTCTGTTCTGGTCCGCACTGGTCCATACTGGTCCGTACTGGTCCGTACTGGTCTGTAGTGGTCCGTACTGGTCCGTACTGGTCCGTACTGGTCCATTGTGGTCCGTTCTGGTCTGTACTGGTCCGTACTGGTCCGTCCTGGACTGTTCTGGTCCATACAGGTCCGTTCTGGTCCGCACTGGTCCATACTGGTCCGCAATGGTCCGTACTGGTCCATACTGGCCCATACTGGTCCGTACTTGTCCGTACCGGTCCATACCGGTCCATACTGGTCTGTACTGGTCCGTTCTGTTCTGCCCTTGTCCATACTGGTCCGTACTGGACCGCACTGGTCCATACTGGTCCATACTGCTCCGTACTGGTCCGCACTGGTCCATACCGGTCCATACTGGTCCATACTGGTCCGTACTGGTCTGCCCTTGTCCATACTGGTCCGTACTGGTCCGCACTCGTCCATACTGGTCCATAGTGCTCCGTACTGCCCCCTAGTGGTCCATATTGGTCACTAGTAGTCCGTACTGGTCCGTACTGGTCCGTTCTGCTCCGTACTGGTCCATAGTGGTCCGTACTTGTCCGTTCTGGTCCGTACTGGTCCATAGTGTTCCGTGCTGGTCCATACTGGTCCATACTGGTCCGTTCTGGTCTGCACTGGTCCATACTGGTACGTTCTGTTCCATAGTGGTCCGTACTAGTCCGTACTTGTCCGTTCTGTTCCGCACTGGTCCGCACTGGTCCATACTGGTCCGCACTGGTCCATACTGGACCGTACTGGTCCGTACTGGTCTGTTCTGGTCCGCACCGGTCCGTACTGGTCCGTTCTGGTCCGTACTGTTCCATAGTGGTCCGTACTGGTCCCTACTGGTCCGTACTGGTTCATACTGGTTCGTACTGGTCCATACTGGTCCATACTGGTCCGTACTAGTCCGCACTGGTCCATACTGGTACGTTCTGTTCCATAGTTGTCTGTACTAGTCCGTGCTTGTCCGTTCTGTTCCGCACTGGTCCGTACTGGTCCATACTGGTCCGTACTGGTCCGTTCTGGTCTGCCCTTGTCCATACTGGTCCGTACTGGTCCGCACTGGTCCATACTGGTCCATACTGCTCCGTACTGGTCCGCACTGGTCCATACCGGTCCATACTGGTCCGTACTGGTCCGTACTGGTCTGCCCTTGTCCATACTGGTCCGTACTGGTCCGCACTCGTCCATACTGGTCCATAGTGCTCCGTACTGCCCCCTAGTGGTCCGTACTGGTCACTAGTAGTCCGTACTGGTCCGTACTGGTCCGATCTGCTCCGTACTGGTCCATACTGGTCCGTTCTGGTCCGCACTGGTCCATACTGGTACGTTCTGTTCCATACTGGTCTGTACTAGTCCGTACTTGTATGTTCTGTTCCGCACTGGTCCGCACTGGTCCTTACTGGTCCGCACTGGTCCATACTGGTCCGTACTGGTCCGTACTGGTCCGTACTGGTCCGCACTGGTCCATACTGGTCCGTACTGGTCCGTACTGGTCTGTTCTGGTCCGCACTGGTCCATACTGGTCCGTACTGGTCCGTTCTGGTCTGTACTGGTCATTACTGGTCCGTCC
The DNA here is from genome assembly GCF_031753505.1 of Anomalospiza imberbis. NCBI lineage: Eukaryota > Metazoa > Chordata > Aves > Passeriformes > Viduidae > Anomalospiza > Anomalospiza imberbis. Next base: position 17,872 of record NW_027100614.1, on the reverse strand, counting down.
TGGACTGTTCTGGTCCATACTGGTCCGGTCTGGTCCGTACTGGTCCATACCGGTCCATACTGGTCCATACTGGTCCGTACTGGTCTGCCCTTGTCCATACTGGTCCGTACTGGTCCGCAATCGTCCATACTGGTTCATAGTGCTCCGTACTGCCCCCTAGTGGTCCGTACTGGTCCCTACCGGTCCGTACTGGTCCCTACCAGTCCGTACTGGTCCGTTCTGGTACGTTCTGTTCCATAGTGGTCCGTACTAGTCCGTACTGGTCGGTTCTGGTTCGCACTGTTCCTCGCTGGTCCATACTGGTCCGTCCTGGTCCGTACTGGTCCACACTGCTCCGTACTGCCCCCTTGTGGTCCGTACTGGTCCCTAGTATTCCGTACTGGTCCGTACTGGTCCGTTCTGGTCCGTTCTGGTCCGCACGGGTCCGCACTGGTCCATACTGGTCCGCACTGGTCCATACTGGTCCGTTCTGGTCCGCACTGGTCTGTTCTGGTCCGCACTGGTCCATACTGGTCCGTACTGGTCCGTTCTGGTCCGTACTGGTCTGTTCTGGTCCGCACTGGTCCGTACCGGTCCGTAACCATCCATACTGGTCCGTACTGGTCCGTTCTGGTCTGCCCTTGTCCATACTGGTCCGTACTGGTCCGCACTGGTCCATACTGGTCCATACTGCTCCGTACTGGTCCGCACTGGTCCATACCGGTCCATACTGGTCCGTACTGGTCCGTACTGGTCTGCCCTTGTCCATACTGGTCCGTTCTGGTCCGTACTGGTCTGTTCTGGTCCGCACTGGTCCGTACTGGTCCGTAGTGTTCCCTATGGGTCCGTTCTGGTCCGTCCTGGTCCATACTGGTCCATACTGGTCCGTACTGGTCCATAATGGTCCATACTGGTCCGTACTGGTCCGCACTGGTCCATACTGGTACGTTCTGTTCCATAGTTGTCTGTACTAGTCCGTGCTTGTCCGTTCTGTTCCGCACTGGTCCGTACTGGTCCATACTGGTCCGCACTGGTCCATACTGGTCCGTACTGGTCCGTACTGGTCTGTTCTGGTCCGCACTGGTCCATACTGGTCCGTACTGGTCCGTACTGGTCTGTAGTGGTCCGTACTGGTCCGTACTGGTCCGTACTGGTCCATTGTGGTCCGTTCTGGTCTGTACTGGTCATTACTGGTCCGTCCTGGACTGTTCTGGTCCATACAGGTCCGTTCTGGTCCGCACTGGTCCATACTGGTCCGCAATGGTCCGTACTGGTCCGTACTGGCCCATACTGGTCCGTACTTGTCCGTACCGGTCCATACCGGTCCATACTGGTCCGTACTGGTCCGTTCTGTTCTGCCCTTGTCCATACTGGTCCGTACTGGTCCGCACTGGTCCATACTGGTCCATACTGGTCCGTACTGGTCCGTACTGGTCTGTTCTGCTCCGTACTGGTCCATACTGGTCCGTTCTGGTCCGTACTGTTCCATAGTGGTCCGTTCTGGTACGTTCTGGTCTGTACTGGTCCATACTGGTCCGTACTGGTCCGTTCTGGTCCGTACTGGTCCATAGTGTTCCGTACTTGTCCCTACTGTTCCGTACTGGTCCCTACCAGTCCGTACTGGTCCGTTCTGGTACGTTCTGTTCCATAGTGGTCCGTACTAGTCCGTACTGGTCGGTTCTGGTCCGCACTGTTCCTCGCTGGTCCATACTGGTCCGTCCTGGTCCGTACTGGTCCACACTGCTCCGTACTGCCCCCTTGTGGTCCGTACTGGTCGATAGTATTCCGTACTGGTCCGTACTGGTCCGTTCTGGTCCGTTCTGTTCCGCACTGGTCCGCACTGGTCCATACTGGTCCGCACTGGTCCATACTGGTCCGTTCTGGTCCGCACTGGTCTGTTCTGGTCCGCACTGGTCCTTACTGGTCCGTACTGGTCCGTTCTGGTCCGTAGTGGTCTGTTCTGGTCCGCACTGGTCCGTACCGGTCCGTAACCATCCATACTGGTCCGTACTGGTCCGTTCTAGTCTGCCCTTGTCCATATTGGTCCGTACTGGTCCGCACTGGTCCATACTGGTCCATACTGCTCCGTACTGGTCCGCACTGGTCCATACCGGTCCATACTGGTCCGTACTGGTCCGTACTGGTCTGCCCTTGTCCATACTGGTCCGTTCTGGTCCGTACTGGTCTGTTCTGGTCCGCACTGGTCCGTACTGGTCCGTAGTGTTCCCTATGGGTCCGTTCTGGTCCGTCCTGGTCCATACTGGTCCATACTGGTCCGTACTGGTCCGTCCTGGTCCATACTGGTCCATACTGGTCCGTACTGGTCCATACTGGTCCATACTGGTCCGTACTGGTCCGTACTGGTCCCTACCAGTCCGTACTGGTCCGTTCTGGTACGTTCTGTTCCATAGTGGTCCGTACTAGTCCGTACTGGTCGGTTCTGGTCCGCACTGTTCCTCGCTGGTCCATACTGGTCCGTCCTGGTCCGTACTGGTCCACACTGCTCCGTACTGCCCCCTTGTGGTCCGTACTGGTCGATAGTATTCCGTACTGGTCCGTACTGGTCCGTTCTGGTCCGTTCTGTTCCGCACTGGTCCGCACTGGTCCATACTGGTCCGCACTGGTCCATACTGGTCCGTTCTGGTCCGCACTGGTCTGTTCTGGTCCGCACTGGTCCTTACTGGTCCGTACTGGTCCGTTCTGGTCCGTAGTGGTCTGTTCTGGTCCGCACTGGTCCGTACCGGTCCGTAACCATCCATACTGGTCCGTACTGGTCCGTTCTGGTCTGCCCTTGTCCATATTGGTCCGTACTGGTCCGCACTGGCCCATACTGGTCCATACTGCTCCGTACTGGTCCGCACTGGTCCATACCGGTCCATACTGGTCCGTACTGGTCCGTACTGATCTGCCCTTTTCCATACTGGTCCGTTCTGGTCCGTACTGGTCTGTTCTGGTCCGCACTGGTCCGTACTGGTCCGTAGTGTTCCCTATGGGTCCGTTCTGGTCCGTCCTGGTCCATACTGGTCCATACTGGTCCGTACTGGTCCATACTGGTCCATACTGGTCCGTACTGGTCCGCACTGGTCCATACTGGTACGTTCTGTTCCATAGTTGTTTGTACTAGTCCGTGCTTGTCCGTTCTGTTCCGCACTGGTCCGTACTGGTCCATACTGGTCCGCACTGGTCCATACTGGTCCGTACTGGTCCGTACTGGTCTGTTCTGGTCCGCACTGGTCCATACTGGTCCGTACTGGTCCGTACTGGTCTGTAGTGGTCCGTACTGGTCCGTACTGGTCCGTACTGGTCCATTGTGGTCCGTTCTGGTCTGTACTGGTCCGTACTGGTCCGTCCTGGACTGTTCTGGTCCATACAGGTCCGTTCTGGTCCGCACTGGTCCATACTGGTCCGCAATGGTCCGTACTGGTCCGTACTGGCCCATACTGGTCCGTACTTGTCCGTACCGGTCCATACCGGTCCATACTGGTCTGTACTGGTCCGTTCTGTTCTGCCCTTGTCCATACTGGTCCGTACTGGACCGCACTGGTCCATACTGGTCCATACTGCTCCGTACTGGTCCGCACTGGTCCATACCGGTCCATACTGGTCCATACTGGTCCGTACTGGTCTGCCCTTGTCCATACTGGTCCGTACTGGTCCGCACTCGTCCATACTGGTCCATAGTGCTCCGTACTGCCCCCTAGTGGTCCATATTGGTCACTAGTAGTCCGTACTGGTCCGTACTGGTCCGTTCTGCTCCGTACTGGTCCATAGTGGTCCGTACTTGTCCGTTCTGGTCCGTACTGGTCCATAGTGTTCCGTGCTGGTCCATACTGGTCCATACTGGTCCGTTCTGGTCCGCACTGGTCCATACTGGTACGTTCTGTTCCATAGTGGTCCGTACTAGTCCGTACTTGTCCGTTCTGTTCCGCACTGGTCCGCACTGGTCCATACTGGTCCGCACTGGTCCATACTGGACCGTACTGGTCCGTACTGGTCTGTTCTGGTCCGCACCGGTCCGTACTGGTCCGTTCTGGTCCGTACTGTTCCATAGTGGTCCGTACTGGTACGCCCTGGTCCGTACTGGTTCATACTGGTTCGTACTGGTCCATACTGGTCCATACTGGTCCGTACTGGTCCGCACTGGTCCATACTGGTACGTTCTGTTCCATAGTTGTCTGTACTAGTCCGTGCTTGTCCGTTCTGTTCCGCACTGGTCCGTACTGGTCCATACTGGTCCGCACTGGTCCATACTGGTCCGTACTGGTCCGTACTGGTCCGTACTGGTCCGCACTGGTCCATACTGGTCCGTACTGGTCCGTACTGGTCTGTTCTGGTCCGCACTGGTCCATACTGGTCCGTACTGGTCCGTACTGGTCTGTAGTGGTCCGTACTGGTCCGTACTGGTCCGTACTGGTCCATTGTGGTCCGTTCTGGTCTGTACTGGTCATTACTGGTCCGTCCTGGACTGTTCTGGTCCATACAGGTCGGTTCTGGTCCGCACTGGTCCATACTGGTCCGCAATGGTCCGTACTGGTCCGTACTGGCCCATACTGGTCCGTACTTGTCCGTACCGGTCCATACCGGTCCATACTGGTCCGTACTGGTCCGTTCTGTTCTGCCCTTGTCCATACTGGTCCGTACTGGTCCGCACTGGTCCATACTGGTCCATACTGGTCCGTACTGGTCCGTACTGGTCCATACCGGTCCATACTGGTCCATACTGGTCCGTACTGGTCTGCCCTTGTCCATACTGGTCCGTACTGGTCCGCACTCGTCCATACTGGTCCATAGTGCTCCGTACTGCCCCCTAGTGGTCCGAACTGGTCACTAGTAGTCCGTACTGGTCCGTACTGGTCCGTTCTGCTCCGTACTGGTCCATAGTGGTCCGTACTTGTCCGTTCTGGTCCGTACTGGTCCATAGTGTTCCGTGCTGGTCCATACTGGTCCATACTGGTCCGTTCTGGTTCGCACTGGTCCGTACTGGTCCATACTGGTCCGTACTGGTGCCTACCGGTCCGTACTGTTCCCTACCAGTCCGTACTGGTCCGTTCTGGTACGTTCTGTTCCATAGTGGTCCGTACTAGTCCGTACTGGTCGGTTCTGGTCCGCACTGTTCCTCGCTGGTCCATACTGGTCCGTCCTGGTCCGTACTGGTCCACACTGCTCCGTACTGCCCCCTTGTGGTCCGTACTGGTCCCTAGTATTCCGTACTGGTCCGTTCTGGTCCGTTCTGTTCCGCACTGGTCCGCACTGGTCCATACTGCTCCGCACTGGTCCATACTGGTCCGTTCTGGTCCGCACTGGTCTGTTCTGGTCCGCACTGGTCCATACTGGTCCGTACTGGTCCGTTCTGGTCCGTACTGGTCTGTTCTGGTCCGCACTGGTCCGTACCGGTCCGTAACCATCCATACTGGTCCATACTGCTCCGTACTGGTCCGCACTGGTCCATACCGGTCCATACTGGTCCGTACTGGTCCGTACTGGTCTGCCCTTGTCCATACTGGTCCGTTCTGGTCCGTACTGGTCTGTTCTGGTCCGCACTGGTCCGTACTGGTCCGTAGTGTTCCCTATGGGTCCGTTCTGGTCCGTCCTGGTCCATACTGGTCCATACTGGTCCGTACTGGTCCATACTGGTCCATACTGGTCCGTACTGGTCCGCACTGGTCCATACTGGTACGTTCTGTTCCATAGTTGTTTGTACTAGTCCGTGCTTGTCCGTTCTGTTCCGCACTGGTCCGTACTGGTCCATACTGGTCCGCACTGGTCCATACTGGTCCGTAGTGGTCCGTACTGGTCTGTTCTGGTCCGCACTGGTCCATACTGGTCCGTACTGGTCCGTACTGGTCTGTAGTGGTCCGTACTGGTCCGTACTGGTCCGTACTGGTCCATTGTGGTCCGTTCTGGTCTGTACTGGTCCGTACTGGTCCGTCCTGGACTGTTCTGGTCCATACAGGTCCGTTCTGGTCCGCACTGGTCCATACTGGTCCGCAATGGTCCGTACTGGTCCGTACTGGCCCATACTGGTCCGTACTTGTCCGTACCGGTCCATACCGGTCCATACTGGTCTGTACTGGTCCGTTCTGTTCTGCCCTTGTCCATACTGGTCCGTACTGGACCGCACTGGTCCATACTGGTCCATACTGCTCCGTACTGGTCCGCACTGGTCCATACCAGTCATACTGGTCCATACTGGTCCGTACTGGTCTGCCTTGTCATACTGGTCCGTACTGGTCCGCACTCGTCCATACTGGTCCATAGTGCTCCGTACTGCCCCCTAGTGGATCCATATTGGTCACTAGTAGTCCGTACTGGTCCGTACTGGTCCGTTCTGCTCCGTACTGGTCCATAGTGGTCCGTACTTGTCCGTTCTGGTCCGTACTGGTCCATAGTGTTCCGTGCTGGTCCATACTGGTCCATACTGGTCCGTTCTGGTCCGCACTGGTCCATACTGGTACGTTCTGTTCCATAGTGGTCCGTACTAGTCCGTACTTGTCCGTTCTGTTCCGCACTGGTCCGCACTGGTCCATACTGGTCCGCACTGGTCCATACTGGTCCGTACTGGTCCGTACTGGTCTGGTTCTGGTCCGCACCGGTCCGTACTGGTCCGTTCTGGTCCGTACTGTTCCATAGTGGTCCGTACTGGTCCCTACTGGTCCGTACTGGTTCATACTGGTTCGTACTGGTCCATACTGGTCCATACTGGTCCGTACTGGTCCGCACTGGTCCATACTGGTACGTTCTGTTCCATAGTTGTCTGTACTAGTCCGTGCTTGTCCGTTCTGTTCCGCACTGGTCCGTACTGGTCCATACTGGTCCGTTCTGGTCCGTTCTGGTCTGCCCTTGTCCATACTGGTCCGTTCTGGTCCGCACTGGTCCATACTGGTCCATACTGGTCCGTACTGGTCCGCACTGGTCCATACCGGTCCATACTGGTCCGTACTGGTCCGTACTGGTCTGCCCTTGTCCATACTGGTCCGTACTGGTCCGCACTCGTCCATACTGGTCCATAGTGCTCCGTACTGCCCCCTAGTGGTCCGTACTGGTCACTAGTAGTCCGTACTGGTCCGTACTGGTCCGATCTGCTCCGTACTGGTCCATACTGGTCCGTTCTGGTCCGCACTGGTCCATACTGGTACGTTCTGTTCCATACTGGTCTGTACTAGTCCGTACTTGTATGTTCTGTTCCGCACTGGTCCGCACTGGTCCTTACTGGTCCGCACTGGTCCATACTGGTCCGTACTGGTCCGTACTGGTACGTACTGGTCCGCACTGGTCCATACTGGTCCGTACTGGTCCGTACTGGTCTGTTCTGGTCCGCACTGGTCCATACTGGTCCGTACTGGTCCGTACTGGTCTGTAGTGGTCCGTACTGGTCCGTACTGGTCCGCACTGGTCCATACTGGTCCGTTCTGGTCTGTACTGGTCATTACTGGTCCGTCCTGGACTGTTCTGGTCCATACTGGTCCGGTCTGGTCGTACTGGTCCATACCGGTCCATACTGGTCCATACTGGTCCGTACTGGTCTGCCCTTGTCCATACTGTCCGTACTGGTCCGCAATCGTCCATACTGGTTCATAGTGCTCCGTACTGCCCCCTAGTGGTCCGTACTGGTCCGTTCTGGTCCGTACTGGTCCATACTGGTCCGTACTGGTCCCTACCGGTCCGTACTGGTCCCTACCAGTCCGTACTGGTCCGTTCTGGTACGTTCTGTTCCATAGTGGTCCGTACTAGTCCGTACTGGTCGGTTCTGGTCCGCACTGTTCCTCGCTGGTCCATACTGGTCCGTCCTGGTCCGTACTGGTCCACACTGCTCCGTACTGCCCCCTTGTGGTCCGTACTGGTCCCTAGTATTCCGTACTGGTCCGTACTGGTCCGTTCTGGTCCGTTCTGGTCCGCATGGTCCGCACTGGTCCATACTGGTCCGCACTGGTCCATACTGGTCCGTTCTGGTCCGCACTGGTCTGTTCTGGTCCGCACTGGTCCATACTGGTCCGTACTGGTCCGTTCTGGTCCGTACTGGTCTGTTCTGGTCCGCACTGGTCCGTACCGGTCCGTAACCATCCATACTGGTCCGTACTGGTCCGTTCTGGTCTGCCCTTGTACATACTGGTCCGTACTGGTCCGCACTGGTCCATACTGGTCCATACTGCTCCGTACTGGTCCGCACTGGTCCATACCGGTCCATACTGGTCCGTACTGGTCCGTACTGGTCTGCCCTTGTCCATACTGGTCCGTTCTGGTCCGTACTGGTCTGTTCTGGTCCGCACTGGTCCGTACTGGTCCGTAGTGTTCCCTATGGGTCCGTTCTGGTCCGTCCTGGTCCATACTGGTCCATACTGGTCCGTACTGGTCCATACTGGTCCATACTGGTCCGTACTGGTCCGCACTGGTCCATACTGGTACGTTCTGTTCCATAGTTTTCTGTACTAGTCCGTGCTTGTCCGTTCTGTTCCGCACTGGTCTGTACTGGTCCATACTGGTCCGCACTGGTCCATACTGGTCCGTACTGGTCCGTACTGGTCTGTTTCTGGTCCGCACTGGTCCATACTGGTCCGTACTGGTCCGTACTGGTCTGAAGTGGTCCGTACTGGTCCGTACTGGTCCGTACTGGTCCATTGTGGTCCGTTCTGGTCTGTACTGGTCCGTACTGGTCCGTCCTGGACTGTTCTGGTCCATACAGGTCCGTTCTGGTCCGCACTGGTCCATACTGGTCCGCAAATGGTCCGTACTGGTCCGTACTGGCCCATACTGGTCCGTACTTGTCCGTACCGGTCCATACCGGTCCATACTGGTCCGTACTGGTCCGTTCTGTTCTGCCCTTGTCCATACTGGTCCGTACTGGTCCGCACTGGTCCATACTGGTCCATACTGGTCCGGTCTGGTCCGTACTGGTCCGTACTGGTCTGTTTGGTCCGCACTGGTCCATACTGGTCCGTTCTGGTCCGTACTGTTCCATAGTGGTCCGTACTGGTCCCCTACTGGTCCGTACTGGTCCATACTGGTTCGTACTGGTCCATACTGGTCCATACTGGTCCGTACTGGTCCGCACTGGTCCATACTGGTACGTTCTGTTCCATAGTTGTCTGTACTAGTCCGTGCTTGTCCGTCTGTTCCGCACTGGTCCGTACTGGTCCATACTGGTCCGTACTGGTCCGTTCTGGTCTGCCCTTGTCCATACTGGTCCGTACTGGTCCGCACTGGTCCATACTGGTCCATACTGCTCCGTACTGGTCCGCACTGGTCCATACCGGTCCATACTGGTCCGTACTGGTCCGTACTGGTCTTCCCTTGTCCATACTGGTCCGTACTGGTCCGTACTGGTCTGTAGTGGTCCGTACTGGTCCGTACTGGTCCGTACTGGTCCATTGTGGTCCGTTCTGGTCTGTACTGGTCCGTACTGGTCCGTCCTGGGACTGTTCTGGTCCATACAGGTCCGTTCTGGTCCGCACTGGTCCATACTGGTCCGCAATGGTCAGTACTGGTCCGTACTGGCCCATACTGGTCCGTACTTGTCCGTACCGGTCCATACCGGTCCATACTGGTCCGTACTGGTCCGTTCTGTTCTGCCCTTGTCCATACTGGTCCGTACTGGTCCGCACTGGTCCATATGGTCCATACTGGTCCGTACTGGTCCGCACTGGTCCATACCGGTCCATACTGGTCCGTACTGGTCCGTACTGGTCTGCCCTTGTCCATACTGGTCGTTCTGGTCCGTACTGGTCTGTTCTGGTCCGCACTGGTCCGTACTGGTCCGTAGTGTTCTCTATGGGTCCGTTCTGGTCCGTCCTGGTCCATACTGGTCCATACTGGTCCGTACTGGTCCATACTGGTCCATACTGGTCCGTACTGGTCCGCACTGGTCCATACTGGTACGTTCTGTTCCATAGTTGTCTGTACTAGTCCGTGCTTGTCCGTTCTGTTCCGCACTGGTCCGTACTGGTCCATACTGGTCCGCACTGGTCCATACTGGTCCGTACTGGTCCGTACTGGTCTGTTCTGGTCCGCACTGGTCCATACTGGTCCGTACTGGTCCGTACTGGTCTGTAGTGGTCCGTACTGTCCGTACTGGTCCGTACTGGTCCATTGTGGTCGTTCTGGTCTGTACTGGTCCGTACTGGTCCGTCCTGGACTGTTCTGGTCCATACAGGTCCGTTCTGGTCCGCACTGGTCCATACTGGTCCGCAATGGTCCGTACTGGTCCGTACTGGCCCATACGGTCCGTACTTGTCCGTACCGGTCCATACCGGTCCATACTGGTCCGTACTGGTCCGTTCTGTTCTGCCCTTGTCCATACTGGTCCGTACTGGTCCGCACTGGTCCATACTGGTCCATACTGGTCCGGTCTGGTCCGTACTGGTCCATACCGGTCCATACTGGTCCATACTGGTCCGTACTGGTCTGCCCTTGTCCATACTGGTCCGTACTGGTCCGCAATCGTCATACTGGTTCATAGTGCTCCGTACTGCCCCCTAGTGGTCCGTACTGGTCACTAGTAGTCCGTACTGGTCCGTACTGGTCCGTTCTGCCTCCGTACTGGTCCATAGTGGTCCGTACTGGTCCATTCTGGTCCGTACTGGTCCATAGTGTTCCGTGCTGGTCCATACTGGTCCATACTGGTCCGTTCTGTTCCGCACTGGTCCATACTGGTACGTTCTGTTCCATAGTGGTCCGTACTAGTCCGTACTTGTCCGTTCTGTTCCGCACTGGTCCGCACTGGTCCATACTGGTCCGCACTGGTCCATACTGGACCGTACTGGTCCGTACTGGTCTGTTCTGGTCCGCACTGGTCCGTTCTGGTCCGTTCTGGTCCGTACTGTTCCATAGTGGTCCGTACTGGTCCCTACTGGTCCGTACTGGTCCATACTGGTTCGTACTGGTCCGTACTGGTCCCTACTGGTCCGTACTAGTCCGCACTGGTCCATACTGGTACGTTCTGTTCCATAGTTGTCTGTACTAGTCCGTGCTTGTCCGTTCTGTTCCGCACTGGTCCGTACTGGTCCATACTGGTTCGTACTGGTCCGTTCTGGTCTGCCCTTGTCCATACTGGTCCGTACTGGTCCGCACTGGTCCATACTGGTCCCATACTGCTCCGTACTGGTCCGCACTGGTCCATACCGGTCCGTACTGGTCCGTACTGGTCCGTACTGGTCTGCCCTTGTCCATACTGGTCCGTACTGGTCCGCACTCGTCCATACTGGTCCATAGTGCTCCGTACTGCCCCCCTAGTGGTCCGTACTGGTCACTAGTAGTCCGTACTGGTCCGTACTGGTCCGATCTGCTCCGTACTGGTCCATACTGGTCCGTTCTGGTCCGCACTGGTCCATACTGGTACGTTCTGTTCCATACTGGTCTGTACTAGTCCGTACTTGTATGTTCTGTTCCGCACTGGTCCGCACTGGTCCTTACTGGTCCGCACTGGTCCATACTGGTCCGTACTGGTCCCGTACTGGTCCGTACTGGTCCGCACTGGTCCATACTGGTCCGTACTGGTCCGTACTGGTCTGTTCTGGTCCATACTGGTCCATACTGGTCCGTACTGGTCCGTACTGGTCTGTAGTGGTCCGTACTGGTCCGTTCTGGTCCGTACTGGTCCATTGTGGTCCGTTCTGGTCTGTACTGGTCATTACTGGTCCGTCCTGGACTGTTCTGGTCCATACTGGTCCGGTCTGGTCCGTACTGGTCCATACCGGTCCATACTGGTCCATACTGGTCCGGTCTGGTCCGTACTGGTCCCTACCAGTCCGTACTGGTCCCTACCAGTCCGTACTGGTCCGTTCTGGTACGTTCTGTTCCATAGTGGTCCGTACTAGTCCGTACTGGTCGGTTCTGGTCCGCACTGTTCCTCGCTGGTCCATACTGGTCCGTCCTGGTCCGTACTGGTCCACACTGCTCCGTACTGCCCCCTTGTGGTCCGTACTGGTCCCTAGTATTCCGTACTGGTCCGTACTGGTCCGTTCTGGTCCGTTCTGGTCCGCACTGGTCCGCACTGGTCCATACTGGTCCGCACTGGTCCATACTGGTCCGTTCTGGTCCGCACTGGTCTGTTCTGGTCCGCACTGGTCCATACTGGTCCGTATTGGTCCGTTCTGGTCCGTACTGGTCTGTTCTGGTCCGCACTGGTCCGTACCGGTCCGTAACCATCCATACTGGTCCGTACTGGTCCGTTCTGGTCTGCCCTTGTCCATACTGGTCCGTACTGGTCCGCACTGGTCCATACTGGTCCATACTGCTCCGTACTGGTCCGCACTGGTCCATACCGGTCCATACTGGTCCGTACTGGTCCGTACTGGTCTTCCCTTGTCCATACTGGTCCGTACTGGTCCGTACTGGTCTGTAGTGGTCCGTACTGGTCCGTACTGGTCCGTACTGGTCCATTGTGGTCCGTTTCTGGTCTGTACTGGTCCGTACTGGTCCGTCCTGGACTGTTCTGGTCCATACAGGTCCGTTCTGGTCCGCACTGTCCATACTGGTCCGCAATGGTCCGTACTGGTCCGTACTGGCCCATACTGGTCCGTACTTGTCCGTACCGGTCCATACCGGTCCATACTGGTCCGTACTGGTCCGTTCTGTTCTGCCCTTGTCCATACTGGTCCGTACTGGTCCGCACTGGTCCATACTGGTCCATTACTGGTCCGTACTGGTCCGCACTGGTCCATACCGGTCCATACTGGTCCGTACTGGTCCGTACTGGTCTGCCCTTGTCCATACTGGTCCGTTCTGGTCCGTACTGGTCTGTTCTGGTCCGCACTGGTCCGTACTGGTCCGTAGTGGTTCCCTATGGGTCCGTTCTGGTCCGTCCTGGTCCATACTGGTCCATACTGGTCCGTACTGGTCCATACTGGTCCATACTGGTCCGTACTGGTCCGCACTGGTCCATACTGGTACGTTCTGTTCCATAGTTGTCTGTACTAGTCCGTGCTTGTCCGTTCTGTTCCGCACTGGTCCGTACTGGTCCATACTGGTCCGCACTGGTCCATACTGGTCCGTACTGGTCCGTACTGGTCTGTTCTGGTCTGCACTGGTCCATACTGGTCCGTACTGGTCCGTACTGGTCTGTAGTGGTCCGTACTGGTCCGTACTGGTCCGTACTGGTCCATTGTGGTACGTTCTGGTCTGTACTGGTCCGTACTGGTCCGTCCTGGACTGTTCTGGTCCATACAGGTCCGTTCTGGTCCGCACTGGTCCATACTGGTCCGCAATGGTCCGTACTGGTCCGTACTGGCCCATACTGGTCCGTACTTGTCCGTACCGGTCCATACCGGTCCATACTGGTCCGTACTGGTCCGTTCTGTTCTGCCCTTGTCCATACTGGTCCGTACTGGTCCGCACTGGTCCATACTGGTCCATACTGGTCCGGTCTGGTCCGTACTGGTCCGTACTGGTCTGTTCTGGTCCGCACTGGTCCATACTGGTCCGTTCTGGTCCGTACTGTTCCATAGTGGTCCGTACTGGTCCCTACTGGTCCGTACTGGTCCATACTGGTTCGTACTGGTCCATACTGGTCCATACTGGTCCGTACTGGTCCGCACTGGTCCATACTGGTACGTTCTGTTCCATAGTTGTCTGTACTAGTCCGTGCTTGTCCGTTCTGTTCCGCACTGGTCCGTACTGGTCCATACTGGTCCGTACTGGTCCGTTCTGGTCTGCCCTTGTCCATACTGGTCCGTACTGGTCCGCACTGGTCCATACTGGTCCATACTGCTCCGTACTGGTCCGCACTGGTCCATACCGGTCCATACTGGTCCGTACTGGTCCGTACTGGTCTTCCCTTGTCCATACTGGTCCGTACTGGTCCGTACTGGTCTGTAGTGGTCCGTACTGGTCCGTACTGGTCCGTACTGGTCCATTGTGGTCCGTTCTGGTCTGTACTGGTCCGTACTGGTCCGTCCTGGACTGTTCTGGTCCATACAGGTCCGTTCTGGTCCGCACTGGTCCATACTGGTCCGCAATGGTCAGTACTGGTCCGTACTGGCCCATACTGGTCCGTACTTGTCCGTACCGGTCCATACCGGTCCATACTGGTCCGTACTGGTCCGTTCTGTTCTGCCCTTGTCCATACTGGTCCGTACTGGTCCGCACTGGTCCATACTGGTCCATACTGGTCCGTACTTGTCCGCACTGGTCCATACCGGTCCATACTGGTCCGTACTGGTCCGTACTGGTCTGCCCTTGTCCATACTGGTCCGTTCTGGTCCGTACTGGTCTGTTCTGGTCCGCACTGGTCCGTACTGGTCCGTAGTGTTCTCTATGGGTCCGTTCTGGTCCGTCCTGGTCCATACTGGTCCATACTGGTCCGTACTGGTCCATACTGGTCCATACTGGTCCGTACTGGTCCGCACTGGTCCATACTGGTACGTTCTGTTCCATAGTTGTCTGTACTAGTCCGTGCTTGTCCGTTCTGTTCCGCACTGGTCCGTACTGGTCCATACTGGTCCGCACTGGTCCATACTGGTCCGTACTGGTCCGTACTGGTCTGTTCTGGTCCGCACTGGTCCATACTGGTCCGTACTGGTCCGTACTGGTCTGTAGTGGTCCGTACTGGTCCGTACTGGTCCGTACTGGTCCATTGTGGTCCGTTCTGGTCTGTACTGGTCCGTACTGGTCCGTCCTGGACTGTTCTGGTCCATACAGGTCCGTTCTGGTCCGCACTGGTCCATACTGGTCCGCAATGGTCCGTACTGGTCCGTACTGGCCCATACTGGTCCGTACTTGTCCGTACCGGTCCATACCGGTCCATACTGGTCCGTACTGGTCCGTTCTGTTCTGCCCTTGTCCATACTGGTCCGTACTGGTCCGCACTGGTCCATACTGGTCCATACTGGTCCGTCTGGTCCGTACTGGTCCATACCGGTCCATACTGGTCCATACTGGTCCGTACTGGTCTGCCCTTGTCCATACTGGTCCGTACTGGTCCGCAATCGTCCATACTGGTTCATAGTGCTCCGTACTGCCCCCTAGTGGTCCGTACTGGTCACTAGTAGTCCGTACTGGTCCGTACTGGTCCGTTCTGCTCCGTACTGGTCCATAGTGGTCCGTACTGGTCCATTCTGGTCCGTACTGGTCCATAGTGTTCCGTGCTGGTCCATACTGGTCCATACTGGTCCGTTCTGGTCCGCACTGGTCCATACTGGTACGTTCTGTTCCATAGTGGTCCGTTACTAGTCCGTACTTGTCCGTTCTGTTCCGCACTGGTCCGCACTGGTCCATACTGGTCCGCACTGGTCCATACTGGACCGTACTGGTCCGTACTGGTCTGTTCTGGTCCGCACTGGTCCGTTCTGGTCCGTTCTGGTCCGTACTGTTCCATAGTGGTCCGTACTGGTCCCTACTGGTCCGTACTGGTCCATACTGGTTCGTACTGGTCCGTACTGGTCCCTACTGGTCCGTACTAGTCCGCACTGGTCCATACTGGTACGTTCTGTTCCATAGTTGTCTGTACTAGTCGTGCTTGTCCGTTCTGTTCCGCACTGGTCCGTACTGGTCCATACTGGTTCGTACTGGTCCGTTCTGGTCTGCCCTTGTCCATACTGGTCCGTACTGGTCCGCACTGGTCCATACTGGTCCATACTGCTCCGTACTGGTCCGCACTGGTCCATACCGGTCCGTACTGGTCCGTACTGGTCCGTACTGGTCTGCCCTTGTCCATACTGGTCCGTACTGGTCCGCACTCGTCCATACTGGTCCATAGTGCTCCGTACTGCCCCCTAGTGGTCCGTACTGGTCACTAGTAGTCCGTACTGGTCCGTACTGGTCCGATCTGCTCCGTACTGGTCCATACTGGTCCGTTCTGGTCCGCACTGGTCCATACTGGTACGTTCTGTTCCATACTGGTCTGTACTAGTCCGTACTTGTATGTTCTGTTCCGCACTGGTCCGCACTGGTCCTTACTGGTCCGCACTGGTCCATACTGGTCCGTACTGGTCCGTACTGGTCCGTACTGGTCTGCACTGGTCCATACTGGTCCGTACTGGTCCGTACTGGTCTGTTCTGGTCCGCACTGGTCCATACTGGTCCGTACTGGTCCGTACTGGTCTGTAGTGGTCCGTACTGGTCCGTACTGGTCCGTACTGGTCCATTGTGGTCCGTTCTGGTCTGTACTGGTCATTACTGGTCCGTCCTGGACTGTTCTGGTCCATACTGGTCCGTCTGGTCCGTACTGGTCCATACCGGTCCATACTGGTCCATACTGGTCCGTCTGGTCCGTACTGGTCCCTACCAGTCCGTACTGGTCCCTACCAGTCCGTACTGGTCCGTTCTGGTACGTTCTGTTCCATAGTGGTCCGTACTAGTCCGTACTGGTCGGTTCTGGTCCGCACTGTTCCTCGCTGGTCCATACTGGTCCGTCCTGGTCCGTACTGGTCCACACTGCTCCGTACTGCCCCCTTGTGGTCCGTACTGGTCCCTAGTATTCCGTACTGGTCCGTACTGGTCCGTTCTGGTCCGTTCTGGTCCGCACTGGTCCGCACTGGTCCATACTGGTCCGCACTGGTCCATACTGGTCCGTTCTGGTCCGCACTGGTCTGTTCTGGTCCGCACTGGTCCATACTGGTCCGTATTGGTCCGTTCTGGTCCGTACTGGTCTGTTCTGGTCCGCACTGGTCCGTACCGGTCCGTAACCATCCATACTGGTCCGTACTGGTCCGTTCTGGTCTGCCCTTGTCCATACTGGTCCGTACTGGTCCGCACTGGTCCATACTGGTCCATACTGCTCCGTACTGGTCCGCACTGGTCCATACCGGTCCATACTGTCCGTACTGGTCCGTCCTGGTCTTCCCTTGTCCATACTGGTCCGTACTGGTCCGTACTGGTCTGTAGTGGTCCGTACTGGTCCGTACTGGTCCGTACTGGTCCATTGTGGTCCGTTCTGGTCTGTACTGGTCCGTACTGGTCCGTCCTGGACTGTTCTGGTCCATACAGGTCCGTTCTGGTCCGCACTGGTCCATACTGGTCCGCAATGGTCCGTACTGGTCCGTACTGGCCCATACTGGTCCGTACTTGTCCGTACCGGTCCATACCGGTCCATACTGGTCCGTACTGGTCCGTTCTGTTCTGCCCTTGTCCATACTGGTCCGTACTGGTCCGCACTGGTCCATACTGGTCCATACTGGTCCGTACTGGTCCGCACTGGTCCATACCGGTCCATACTGGTCCGTACTGGTCCGTACTGGTCTGCCCTTGTCCATACTGGTCCGTTCTGGTCCGTACTGGTCTGTTCTGGTCCGCACTGGTCCGTACTGGTCCGTAGTGTTCCCTATGGGTCCGTTCTGGTCCGTCCTGGTCCATACTGGTCCATACTGGTCCGTACTGGTCCATACTGGTCCATACTGGTCCGTACTGGTCCGCACTGGTCCATACTGGTACGTTCTGTTCCATAGTTGTCTGTACTAGTCCGTGCTTGTCCGTTCTGTTCCGCACTGGTCCGTACTGGTCCATACTGGTCCGCACTGGTCCATACTGGTCCGTACTGGTCCGTACTGGTCTGTTCTGGTCTGCACTGGTCCATACTGGTCCGTACTGGTCCGTACTGGTCTGTAGTGGTCCGTACTGGTCCGTACTGGTCCGTACTGGTCCATTGTGGTCCGTTCTGGTCTGTACTGGTCCGTACTGGTCCGTCCTGGACTGTTCTGGTCCATACAGGTCCGTTCTGGTCCGCACTGGTCCATACTGGTCCGCAATGGTCCGTACTGGTCCGTACTGGCCCATACTGGTCCGTACTTGTCCGTACCGGTCCATACCGGTCCATACTGGTCCGTACTGGTCCGTTCTGTTCTGCCCTTGTCCATACTGGTCCGTACTGGTCCGCACTGGTCCATACTGGTCCATACTGGTCCGGTCTGGTCCGTACTGGTCCATACCGGTCCATACTGGTCCATACTGGTCCGTACTGGTCTGC